>NC_056748.1:257938154-258033310 GCF_019279795.1 Protopterus annectens | reverse complement strand
CTTAAACTCCGTGTAAGCCTTCCTGAATCTGGCCCAATGTCAGTTATACATTGATAAGAGAAGAAAATATATCAAGTAAGATTCTACAGTTAAAAGTACCATTTCAGATGACCAAGCCTACAGGGGATCAGAGATCCAGCATGTGATGAGAGAGGAGTTTGGGGAGTTAATATCAGTGTGGGTAGGTTTATGTGATACAAGGGCATAACCAGGTTGATTGATACCCCCCCCCCAAAGTACTGATGATCACTGCATGCCCTCAATTTACCACCATACATTTGTAATGTGAAATCATAACAGGGAGAAGTTAGAAAATAAAGAGACACATTGCAGTTTCCAACTTCACAACCCTCACAAGATCAAACAGGCAGGATGCAAAACAAGGAGAGAAACAAGAGTAATATATCCTTGTTTGTGCCATAACAGTAGCTCAGCCTAGGTCCACCCCTCATAACCTTGCATGTGCCATAACAGGAACCCCCCCCCCAAACAGCAGTCTATGTTTGTGCCATCCAACCTGCGCTTCCTTTGATGGGAACTGTGTATCATAGTATTCCAAGCTAATATCCTCACATCTTTTAATGTAAATGATATAGACTAGCTTTCAGACTGCATATCTCTGAATAGTGGTCCAAATAACTGATGAATGACCAAGAAACACAGAAAGGAAAACAGAGCTGCATATTTGCAAGGCATAATCATAACAGGTTGTATGATAACTAAGTGCACTACATCAAACTATATTAAATATAATACATTTACAAATAGGTTAAACCTTGATATCAGTGTACATTTAGTTGCACTTGGTTGTGTAAGGAATTACTTCATTTCTTTGCTACAAAGCTGTTTGTGTGGCAAAGATGGATAAGTCCCCCATCCTGTTTTTTGACAGTGCATTGAAGTGAGAGTTGGGATCCAAACCTATGTAGTCATATCTTATGTGTACTAACATTTTTACAGTGTGTATCATAGACTGATTTTTCTCATTTGAACTATTTGTCCATTTTTACTATTTTTTTCTTTTGGGGCCACTGTTTGAGTGATATGCCACTTAGCACAAACAGCTTTGGCTATGCTCATCTCATTTGCATGTAGACCGGCAGTGCACAAACTGGAAGGATGGATGATCCAGGTAGCAGACAGGACCCAGACAGCCACAAATATACACTGGATGCATTCAGTTAATACTACTGACAATCACACAAACATCTTTCCTGGCAGTGCGCACCCTCGTGGACTCTGTTAGTGAAATGGTAAGCAATGTGCAACAATTTCAAATGTTGCAAAACCAAAAAGTGTGCACTCCCAGTAAGTGCAATACCTGAATTTGGTAGGAAAACATAATTCTACATTGGTCTTGATCTGTTGTAGGCATGGTAGGCATTCATGGAAAGGTTTGAGATTCCGTGCTCATAGATGGATTGTTGAGGAGTCCAAAGTGTTTGTTGGACTTCTAGTGAATGAACATGGGCCCAAGGCTTTTGCAGAGGGACTCTTGTGACTTGGATTACAAGGCAGAGGCTTGGAATAGTCTTGCCTGGGCTCTGACCAGTGATACTGGTATCCCTTCCATTAGTGAACAATGCAGAAATCACTACAGGGACCTCAGGATGAAGAAAAGGGATACCCTTGACCATTGGATCGAGGAATACAGGACTCGAGCCATCCCGCAGATGTGTAAGTATCACTTAAAGAGACTACTTGTAAGAGTTAAAAGCTGGATATAGTCAGGATTGGTATTCATAATGGTATTCTGATCTGTTCTTTCCACAGCCGTCACAGACAGAGAACTGAATGAGCCAACCCTGGCTGCTAGATTCATGGATGTTAGAAGCATGTGGTATGTATGCATTTTAACAGTACTGTTATTTTAGCATTAAAAGTAAAGACACCTTTATTGGTTAATTATACATATGTATCAAGTTGAGCATGCATCTCTCAAATGTTACAGGAAAGTATACATGCATTAATTTGGAGGACAAAACAACAGTTCACTATTAGACAGTAGTCAGAGGTTGTGAGTTCAAAAAACACACTTCCCAAATATACAATACTGTTTAGTTTGCATCAAGTATTGCAATGTAATGTCAGAGCTCTAAGCAGTGGCACCAATGAGCTGCTGTAAACTGTAATCACTATAATAAGAACATGCATATGTACAATATATGCAAGCATCAAGGATTGCTTGCTGCAATCTGTCATACAGTGTGCATCTGTTAGGAGCTGGGTAGTCTTAACAGTAAAAAAAAGTATGTTTTAGGAGCTGGTAGTCTGAAAAGCAAAGGTGACAGAATAAAGTCAAATAATTGTATCACTGCTTTGTGTGGCACTGATGAAGTTGCTAATGTTCTTCCCTTTTTTTTCCTCTCACCTCAACACTTTTCTCTTTTTTTTTTTAATTTTTCTTTTTTTTCTTTTTTTTGTTTTGTTTTTTTCCCACTGTGCAGTGAGGTAGGCCTGTCCCATGGGAATCTTCCTGACCCCACTCCACTGGCTACTGCACCTCTGCCCAGCACATCTGGTATGAAGCCTGGTAGCACCCCCCCCCCCTGCTGACCCTGCATTACCTGGCCCCTCAGGTAGTTCTTCCTCACAGGATAGGCCAGTGGTTCCCTCCAGAAGCAATGGCAGATGTGGTGAATTTATCACCCACAATGAATTGCAAGGGATGTTGCAAAGGACTGTACAACAAACAGTTTGCGCACTCCTATGCTGGATGGAGACACTGCTCTCCATCATTGTATTGAATAACACAAGGAGATGCAGATATCAGACACTGCAGCCTTTGATGCAGTGAGTTGACAGTGATGACTGTCCATTGGATGATGACTCGATTCTCACTGTCACCCAGCTTGACATCCATGGGTTCTCAGTTTCCCCACTCTCAACCCAATCATGTTGTTCACCCACCTCTTGTATCCTTCACCATCCCTGTCTCTTGTCTTGTTTGTCTTGTCTGTCTGCAATTGCTTCCTCACCTGCTCAACTTACCTCACACAGACATTCCTACATTCCTTCCCCAACATTCCTCTCTCTCTCTCTCTCCCAAAAAAAAAAAATCATCCCACACATAGCTCTCCATTTTGCACCCTTGCATTCATGACACACTTCATTCAGTCCAATTGGCTGTACAACATGATTGTGTTGTGGTCACACTTCATTTGGAGGTGACAGTCCAAGTTCAGCTAATATTTTGCATATATGATCATGTTTTATTCACGAAGAAATGGATAGCTATGTTTCTGTCTTCCACATTGTTCTTCACCCTGCTTGCTCACAATTTCACCACTTTCATATCTTTCCCATTTCTTTTCTTTAAAAAATAATTGAGCAATGGTGTGCATTGCTTACTAATGCACCTCTATGGATAAAAGCAGTTTTAGGTGTTATATACAGTTGTATTGCAAACCAGTACCACTTAGCAATATTTTACAGACTCCATGCCAACTAACCCACTTCAGAATTTGGATTTAGATTTAAAAGTTTATGAAACTGTTACCTAACACCAGGATTAGAACCCAGTACCATCCAAATACAAAAAAGAATGGATCAATGCATTAACAAATGGTGCTACAGACTCCGTTGAGTAGCAGGTGTATTTTAGAGACTAAATAGCAAATGGTAGACTTAAGTCCACTTAGTTACTGCCTGCAGGTATTAATTAACAATGCAGTGATAAGTTCCTTTTTGAGGTCAGATGGTACTGGTTCTGATTACAGCTGTATCTAATACATTGAACTACTTTTGTAGTAGCTTTGCTTATTGATAGTGCATGATGTGCAGCATCGTGCACCATCATGCACTAAATGGGTGTCGCGCAATAATGCTTTATAAAACACTACTGGGGATCGTGCAATGCTGTTTCATACAAATTTAATGGGGAAGATACAACATTGATGATACGGGGAGCAAGCACGGGGGGTACAGAGAGAAATGTTTGCTAAACTGTGTCAGTTACTATTGATCGTATGAAATACATCTGCTACCTAAATGACTCTGTGGCAGCATGTGTTAATACATTGTTTTTGGAGGCAGATGTTACTGGGTTTGAAATAAGGTTTAAGTATTAATTTTACAAGTGTGTATGATACTTTAAATATATCTACATATATTGGTGATGTTTATCGTTGCTTCGCATTAGTGTATGATGTGCACCATCACACAATAATTCTTTAAAGAAAAGAAATGGGGAAGACAGAAAAGTGGTGAAATGGGGAGCAAGCAGGGGGAAAAACAAAGTGAAAGGAAGGTAGGAATGTGCAGGAAAGATGTAGGAAAGGACCATAACTATCCATTTCTTCAACAATAAAACATGATGCAAGTATAGAAAATATTTGCAGAATTTGGACTGTCACCTCTAGAGAGAGAGAGAGAGAGAGAGAGAGAGAGAGAGAGAGGAGTGAGCACAAAACAATCATGTTGTATAGCAAATTGGACTGAATCAAGTATGTCATCAAGACACGTGAGAAATGGAGAGCTATGTAGGGGACGATTTTTTTTTTGAGAGATAGAGAGGAATGTTGGGGAAGGGATGTAGGAATGTCTGTGTGAGGTAAGTTGGGCACTTCAGGAAGCAATTGTAGACAGACAAGACAAACAAGACAAGAGACTGGGATGGTGAAGGACACAAGAGGTGGGTGAACACCATGGTGGGGGAGAGGTGGGGAATCCAAGTCCCATGCACATCAAGCTGGTTTACAGTGAGAATTTAGTGTCATTACTGTCACCTCACTCCACTGCTGGCTGCAGTGCCTGATGTCTGCATCTCCTACCTGTACTCTGGACAAGGATGGAGAGCAGGCACTCCATCCAGTGAAGGCATGCACCGACTGTGCAGAGCACAATGCTATGCACAATCCATGGCAGTTTCTGTCAGGTGGTAAACTCACCACTTCCGACACTGTCCCTAGAAGGAGCCACAGGCCTATCCTCCAGGGCAGAACTACCTGAGAGGCTGGGTAATGCAGGGGCAGCAGATGGGGTGCTATCAGGTTGAGCACCAGATGTGCTGGGCAGTTGTGCTGTAACTGGTGTAGTGGGGGCTGGAGGATCTGGTGGGACAGGCCTACCCTGCTGTGCTGTGGGAAAAAGCAAATAAATAAATAAATAATAAATAATAAAAAAGAGAAAAGGTTTGGGGTGAGAGAAAAAAGGGAGAACATTAGTCACTTCATATGTAACATATAAAACATTGATACAGTTATTTGAATCTATTTTCTTACCTTTATATTAACACTTTAAATTCCTAACAGATTTCTCCCTTACTTTTAACACTACCCAGTTCATAACAGGGGCACACTATAGTACAGATGGCAGCCACCAAACCTAGATGTGTGCATAAATTGCACATATGCATGTTCCAGTTATACTGATTACAGTTTACAGAAGGCCATTTGTGCCACTGGTGTACAGGTATGAAGCTACATTGGAATAATGATGAAAATCTAACAGTATTGTATATTTGGGAAGTGTGTTTTCTGAACCCACAACCAATGGCCACACTCCCATACTGTACTGTTATTTTGTCCTACAGACTACTGCATGCATACTTTCCTTTTACAGTTTAGAGAGGCATGCTTACTGTTTGAGAATATGGCATCCTTACTTTGCGCTACAGACTAAGGCATAGTTTCTTTTACAGTTGAGATATGCATGTTCAATTTGATACAACTGTATTAAAAACCAGCTACGTGGTTCTTAACTTTTAATGCTACTAAATTACTGTAATTATTATTATTACTATTATTACTATTATTATTATTATTATTATTATTATTATTATCATCACTGAAATTGATACTTACATATCTGTGGGGTGTTCCCTGTATTAACTTTTCAGATCCAGTGGTCAAGGGTATCCTGCCTGCTATTCTGGAGGTAATCAAAGTGATGTCTGCATTGCTCACCATTGCAGGGGATACCTGTAGCACTGATCAAAGCCCTGGCAATACTATTCCAGGCTTCAGACTTATATTCTGAGCCTGAATAGTCCAGCTGCAGCAACTGGGACCCACGCTCCTTGACTAGGATTCCAACAAAAACTTTGGACTCCTGGATGCCCCACCTCTGCACCCGAAAGCGCACTCCCTCACCAGCATCTTCAGACACGCCTGCCATAGCTCAAGGTCAATGTAGAATGAGCATTTCCCACCAACTGCATTTTACATCCTGATGTTTTCCTACCAACTGCAGATTCTGCAATTACTAAGAGTGCTCATATTTTGTTTTTTCAACATTTGAAAATGTTGTGCATCATTTACCATTATGCAAACACAGTAGACAAAGGTGCACATGACTGAGCACCATGTTTGCATGATGTTAAGCGATGCTCAACAGTGGCAAGCACTGCATTTTCAAAATTATTTGGTATACAGGCACTTGTGTAAATGTGCTAGTAAATGAACCATGTCTGCAGTTCTCCTACACTTACAGCTATTACCACAAGAAGGTTGAGAAAACAGTTGTGTATATTGCACTTCATTACTATAATCTGCATTCTCACACCAGTAAAACAAAATTTGCACACCCTGTACTAGAACCCCAGATCATCTGCACTCCAGTCCTAGACTTAATACAGCTGTCACGGTATTATTGGCATGATAGGCCCTATCTGAGTAGTTATTGTAAAGTTATCACTGTTAATCTCAATGCAATGCTGCTTACCATTTTTACGCGATAGCCAATAGTATTAATTAAATGCATCCAGTTTATGTTTGTGGCTGTCTGGGTCCTGTCTGCAACATGGGTGGTCCATTCGTCCAGTTTGTGTGCTGCTGTGCTTCAGGCAAACCAATGGAGTGGACCCAAACATGTTTGTGCTAAGAGGTGCAGTGCCCAAACACTGGCCTCCAAAAAAAAAGTAAAAAGGGAGATTGTCCAGACTTCTGCAGAATATCCAGATGTTTGCATCATATTCTGGAGCTGTTCCTTATAAAATATGTGGTTTTCTGGAAAATCATTGAAGATTGAAGTCGATACTTAAAGATACAAAGATGTCCAAATTCATTGATTTTCTAAAGTTAGGCTTACAATTTTTAGTGGTATGCTCCTGTTTCCTACACTGACTATATATTTTTTCATTCCAATCTTGAACCAAGTTCCTGCCATCCCCATAAAAAACATGCTTTATATTAACCCCAGTACTCTTCTGTTCCCCATTTCTTATTCTCACTTATAACATTTGAAATGTGTTGCATGTTCCTTCATGAATATCCTGTGTCACCCATACCTCCCATCTGCTGTCCAAACATTTTGTTCATCACATTTGTTTTACTTCATGCACCGTAAAGTAAACAGATATAGAAAAAAGTTTTACCTCAAGTCATTCTATGTCTGATGTTCTGAATTGCATATATAATTTTCCTACCTTAAATGCAGTCCCAAGCTCTGAAAAATATACTCATTCCATGGTGACAATGAACTCTTTCTCCACCTCATTCATACATTTTTCAAGTTAATTAAAAGTTGTAAAAGTAACCTACAAAAAGTCTTCTGTTCCTAAGTATATGAATTCACTTATGTCCTGTACTTTGAATCCTAAAGGTAACCTAATACTGTCCATAACCTCATACCTGTTAATAGTGTCATTGTTTTAATTTTATCACTTCACTTCTGGTTTTGAGGTTCTTTCATCAGTCCTTTGCCTTCTTTCAGCTTCAAACATAGCACCTTTCTTGCTTTTACCATTTCTGCATATGTGAGAGTATTTGTATTACTCACAGCAGCACCTGTTGCAGTGGCATCATTTTAAACCCAGCCACTTCACTTGCAAAGCAATGGTTAAGATGTTTACCTCACAGACACAAGATACAAAGTTTGATTCTCACCTTTGGAAAGGAAATTGTCCTGTCTTAAAATGACCCGTAAGTGAAGTTCCCCTAATGTTTTCCTATGAGACCCCAAACTGTTGTCAATACCTTATAGTAGTCCAGCTTTTTTTAATAATTTATCTGGAAGCACCTCTGTTGTTACCTTTTCCAGTATATGATCCATAATACTACTCTAACTTGCTTCCTCATCAGCACTCACCTCTGTTTAATCCATCATCTCCATTAACACAAGTGTTTCCAGATCTCCTTCCTCTAACTCTGTAACAGCAATCCCCTCTTATAAATAAATAAATAAATACACACACACACACACACACACACACACACACACACACACACACACACACACACACACACACACACACACACACACACATATATATCTTCTTTCGTCTGCTCCCGTTAGGAGTCGCCACAGCAGATCAATTGTTTCCCTTTCTTCCTGTCCTCTGCATCTTGCTCTAACACACCAACCACCTGCATGTCCTCTCTCACCACATCCATAAACCTTATCTTAGGCCTTCCACTTTTCCTGTTACCTGGCAGCTTCATCCTTAGCATCTTTTTCCCAATATACTCTGCATCCCTCCTCAGCACATGTCCAAACCAATGTAATCTTGCCTCTCTGGCTTTGTCTCCAAACCTTTCAACCTGGGCTGACCCTCTAATATACTTATTCCTAATCCTGTCCATCCTCATCATACCCTGTGCAAATCTTAACATCTTCAACTCTGCCACGTCAATCTCTGACTCCTGCCTTTTTGTCAATGCCACTGTCTCCAACCCATATAACATAGCTGGTCTCACTACACTCTTGTAGACCTTCCCTTTCACTCTTACTGGTACTCGTCTGTCACAAATCACTCCTGACACTCTTCTCCACCCACTCCATCCTGCCTGTGCTCTCTTCTTCACCTCTCTTCCACACTCACCATTACTCTGAACTGTTGATCCCAAGTACTTAAACTCATTCACCTTTGCTGCCTCTACTATACATATATATATATATATATATTTATATATATATACACAGATATATATATATATATATACATACACATTTATTTATATATATATATATATATATACACACACATATATATATATATATATATATATATATACACACACACACACACACACATATATATATATATATATATATGTATATATATATATATATATATATATATATATATATATATGGGTCTACTTCAGTAGACCAAAATACCACTTACCCAAAATTCATATAACTGAGATAAAAAGGCCAACAGCACAAGAACACTGATATCCTGGACCACTGACTTAGCACTCCATGTAAGTAAATGCCTGGCCATCCTTAAAAACAAATGAAACCAAATGAAAGCAAACCCATCGATATGCTGCCCCCGACTAAATATACTATCTCCGAGATTGCACTACCACAGGGTAAGAGCAAAGTTTGACAGGATGGCCAAGTGTTTACTTACCTGAAGTGGTGAGTTGGTGTTCTGGCACATCTGTGTTTTCGTGCTGTCGGTGTACTGAAGTAGACCCATATATATATATATATATATATATATATATATATATATATATATCTATATATGTATATATATATATATATATATATATATATATATATATATATATATATATATATATATATACATATATATATATATATATATATATATATATATATATATATATATATATATATATATAGATTTAGATATAGATAGATATAGATATAGATATATAGATATAGATATATAGATGTGTGTATGTGTGTGTGTGTGTGTGTGTGTGTGTGTGTGTGTGTGTGTGTGTGTGTGTGTGTGTGTGTGTGTGTGTGTGCGTGTGTGTGTCCATCGATATGTCTATATATCTATATGTATATATCTATACCTATATCTATATATTATCTATCTATATATCTATAGGTTTATAGATTCATAGGTAGGTACTAGGCTATAGACCCTAGGGCCTATACAAGCCCAGCCAAAAAGGTACCCTGGCTTTTGCCACCCAAGAAAATTATTTTCCTGTGCCACTGTCAAGCAGAGCCACAGAAGTGATCCCCGGGGTGAATTTCCTATTTCCCATCCAAACATCAAGATTTTTCTTGAAGAGCACTAATGAGGAGCTTTGTTTTATATAGATAGGTAGTTTATTCCAGAGTATGGGAAGTCTTTGGGACAGGAATCTATCCCTTTAGCATGTTCTGTTTATTGTGGTGACAATGTTTAGGTCCCTAGAGCATGTAGCTCAGAAGGATTGGGACTTCTTTAAGTGGAGCATGTCCAACAGCTCTGGGTTTGACATAGCTTTGTATGTTAGGCAGAGATCACCTCTGAGTAGGCAATATGCGACGGAGTAAAGCTGGAGTTTTTTGAGACAGTCTGCGTAGGGGCATCTGTGTGAAGCTGGTAATCCTCTTGTGAGGTATTTCTGTGGCCTTTCCAGTTCTTGTAGATGTCTTGTGAGGTACATACCTAAAGGGGCGTTGTACTCTATAATGGGTCTAATGAGAGATGCGTAGAGGGGAACAATGACCTCTTGTTTTCTGGATGAGAAACCTTTTGTGATGAGGTGTGCCACGTAGAAGGATTTCCTGACTATTGTGGCGATGTGATTATCAAAGGAGAGACTACTGTCCACCTGTGTCCCAAGGTCTTTTCACTCTTTTGGTATTAAGTATACTACCGCCTATGTTGTAGTTCATGGGTACAGACTTTTTACCAAAGGGGATGGCAATGCACATTTTGGCATTGAGCTTGTGACCATGGCTTTGACACCAGGCATCTGTCTCAGTGAGGCCCTTTTGTAGGATGTCCACATCATTAGGAGTTTCAGTTATGGCTCCTAGTTTGCAGTCATCTGTGAACTTTGTTAGCCAAAGATCTTCTGTGTTAGCCTGTAGTTCAGAGAAATAGATACCAAACAGGAGAGGACCCAGGACTGAACCCTGTGGTACTCCACTTCTCACTGGTTTGAAGTCGGATTTGGCATCTGCTACTTTCACAATGTGGGTTCTGTCAGAGAGCCAGTTGGCAACCCATCTTGTGACATAGGGATTTATACCTAGTTTAGTGAGTTTTTCTATAATTTCTGAGTGGGGGATGGTGTTGAAAGCCTTGGGAAGATCTAAATAGGCTGTGTGAACCACCTTACCCTCGTCTACGGCTTTGGTGACTGCTTCAAAAAAGTTTATCAGGTTTAGGAGACATGATCTGCCTTTTAAAAACTCGAACTGGGTGGGGTCCAGAGTTTGGAGATTACCAATGTCTTTGTTTATAAGTTCCATGATGATACATTCCATGGCCTTGCAGACTAGGCTCGTCAGGCTAATGGGGCAGTAGTTCCCGGGGTCCATGGTGGCTCCACCCTTGTGGAGTGGGATAACTGTCACTGTGCACCATTCACCAGGCACAAAGCCTGAGGTGAGGCTATGATTGAAAATGGTACTTAGGTGGGGTGCTAGTTTGTTCTGTAGTTTGTGTAGAATGCAGCCTGGGATGTTGTCTGGTCCCTTGGATGCTGTGTTCTTGGCTTTGGAGAGTGTGTTTTTTATCAGTACAGCCGTGATTACAGGAATTTTGCATTCTTCCGGTATAGACATGGGCTCTTTAGGGGGTGAGAGGGGGGGGGTAAAGTTAGCACTGAACCTATCTGCCAGGATGTTGGCAATATCAGTTGGGTCTGTATATTTAGTGCCATTGTGCTGTAACTCAGAGCAGATCTGAGTGTTGCCATTGAGATTCTTGACATAGCTATAGAATATTTGTGGTTGTCTTTAGAATCAGTGGCGATTTTGTTTTCGTAACTAGCTTTGGAGGATTTTATCAGGGATCACAGCTTTTTCCTGAGGCTGACCAGGGAGCTCCTCCACTCATGGGATTTTACTCTGTTTTGCTACAGTTTCTTCCTTCTGTTGTACAGTTTGTTTATGTCAGGGGACCACCAGATTGGCTTCCTTTTTTTGGAGGATAGCGTCTTGTTTCTGTTTGGGATAGCACGATCCATGTACTCGTGTAAGTGCTTATAAAGTGCAATTGTGTAGGATTCAGTAGTCGTAACTGTATTGTCCATCTGCATGGGTGTCATGAAGTTCACCACTTCTGTCTTAAGAAGCATGAAGTTGGCTTTGGAGAAATTTTTTACCATGGTTTCCTTAATGGGGGGTGGGGGTAGGATGTGGATATTTAGGGTAATTAGCTTATGGTCGGATCGGACCAATGAGGCGTTGACTTCACTCATGTTGGTAATGACTAGATCTAGGATATTATTGCCCTGGTGGGGGTGTGGATAAATTGATCCAGGGCACTGGAGTTTATGAATTCCAGAAAGCGTTGAGCGAAATAGTTGGTACATGAGTAGTTTTCCCAATTAATGGTGGGGTAGTTGAAATCGCCCATTATTAGGGTGTTTTGGTTGAACCCTAATATTTTCCAGTACATCAAGAAAAGAGGAATGGGAATTCTGGGGCATGGTGGGGGATCTGTAGCAAGCTACAATTTGGATTGCAGTTTTGCCCAGAGTTAGTTGCACTTGAATAACCTCAGCTGCATTATGCTGAGCAACTAGCCTGGAGGTGTGGATATCCTTAATGAATATGGACACACCTCCACCTTTGGTGTTCCAGTACAGGTTACATGGCCGAAAAGTGTGGTATGAGTTATAGCCTGGTAGTGCAGGGGTGCTCTCTGGAACCTTGAACCAGGTCTCAGTCACTGCACAGATATCGATGTTCTCCATTTTAAGGAGTGCCTCGAGTGAGTGTATTTTGAGATTCAGACTTCTAGCATTGAGTAGCATCACCCTCAGCTTTTGCTTACCTGTTGTTGTTGTGTCTTTCTGCTTTTCCCGGTTAGGGGTCGCCACAGCGGAACTCTGGTTCACTACTGATTGGCAGTTGATATTTACGTACCGAGTTGCCAGCCCTGACGTACAACCTTCAATGAAGGTATGCCCATTCACGCATGTCTCCACGCAGAAGACGCTCTAGCTGAGAATCGAACCGGACAGCGTCTTACTGTGAGGCGACAATGCTTGCCTGTATATGTATATAGATATACAGATATATATATATATATATATATATATATATATATATATATATATATATATGTATATATATATATATATATATATATATATATATATATATAAAAAATATTATATTATATTATTTATTTATTTTTTGTGATAATTCAGTATCTTGCATTTCTCCAATCCTATCCTGCTGCCTCCTTTCCTGCTGCATCTTGGAATTCTACAAGTACTAGTGACAACCATTGGGCACCATATTTTACTTGGGGAAGTTCTCTGGTACCTTGACCAAATTCCCCTAGTCAGTATGAATGCCACCACAAGTCTACACTGGAAAGTGGACTCTGGCCGAATGGGACTAACCTATTCAACAAAGATTAAATTAAGTTAATATTAAATTAAATGAAAATGCACCTGTGCAAATTGCAGCTGAGATGAAACAACAAAAGCAAGTTGTTAAGGTAGATTTAGATAAGGAGAAGCTTTTAAACTGACCCTAAACACAATTTCTTGACAATCTACAAAATAATTTTTAATTTCCCTGTATGAAGTAAGTGGTGTAAATAGTAATCATTTGAAATGTTGGCAACGATCACAGTGAGTCCCAAAATATGGAGACTGAATGGCTGAAAGAAAGAACTTACATACACTAAGTCCGAGGTGCCATTTCTCAGAATATTCCTTTTTCTCCAATGTATGGTAATCTTGATGATATGATATATATATATTTTTTTTTTTTTTTTTTTTTTTAGGGGGTGTGAGAGCTTGCCCCCTACATGGGGGATGAAGTGGGGGATTGAAACCCTCCCCCACAAAAATAAGTTTTAAGGAGAAGAAGGAGAAGAATCACTTTTGAGATTTGCTCTTCTCTGGGTTTTTTGTCCTTTTTTTTCGGCTTTTTAGCACTTGACATTTTGAGTGCTGACATTTCAATATGGAGCAGAAGCAGGCACTTGATTTTCTAAGAACAGTAGTTGCAGCAGCATTAAGCACCTCTTTCCCATTTTGTACATGGGATTGGGGTGTCATATCAACAGTGACCATCACTTACAGCCAATGTTCACAGTTCTGGGTAGCTAAACTAATTTCTAATTCTCCTATGATAAAAATGTCCTCCTTAAAATTGCCATTAACTGTTCATAATGATACTAAAACTATCAGAAATGCAGTGTATCAAGGCATGAATCAAATACATGCTGTCCAATAGCATTTTTGTGAAATACTATGATAATGTTGAAATTTGTTAGAAAGGAACACTACAGGAAATAAACATCCTTTAAGAATAAAATCAGTAAGCATCCAGGGATAAATTAGATTCATAAATCCTGATGTTAGATTTCAATCTGATTATATAAATGAAATGCAGGCTATGAAACCTAGATATATACACCTGCGGGTCTACTATACATGATCAAAGTTTCTGAAAGCCGAAACCCATATGGCCGAGACCACATGTTCAACTTTTGAAATTTCGAAGATGTACAAAAAAAAAAAAAAAAAAAAATGTAAACTTAACCTACACATTGCTAGCAAGGGGGCAAGCCCCACTGCAACCCCCCATGGGGTGGCTTCGGACTCCACACCCCCTGCAATTTAAATATACTAACTCCGAGATCGCACTACAGTGTGGAAGATAGGAATCTTCCCATTCTGCACTATACAAAGATGCCCGTTCTGCATGATCGAAATTTCAAAAGACAGTCATATGGTTTTGGCCATATGGATTTCGGCATTCTGAAATTTCGATCGTGTGTAGGTGACCCACAGTTGCTTGTCTAATTCAGTTTTTGAATGTCATTGTGTGATGATGCTGAAGTTAGTTTAAAAAGCTGTATAACAATTATAAAACTAATGGTTTTATTAAACTTGCATGAAGACAGAACATAACTTATGCATGCTGGTCACAAGGATTACAGTATTTAGCCAACTAAAAGTATTATTTACATGACAAAAACTATCTACCTCAGGATTCAATAAACTGTAGGCTTTGCAAAACTCCTACATGGAGTTTATATATGTACATGGTGGTACAGCAATGAGCAATGCATATTTATGTCATGCACTGCTTTTAAGTGAGGTTTTGTGGCAGGCAACTGTGCTGCTGGCCAGGAAGCCCTGTAAGCAAACAAGGATAGCATTCCTGCTGAAACCAAAGCACTGGTGATCTGCGGTTTTGCATGGAATGCTACAATGGTCACCAGGACTTCACAGATAGCTCTTAATCTGTTACTGCAAGACATCTGGACAAAAGCCAACATAATGCAGGGACAATGATGCAGAAACAGAGACATATTTGATATATATACTGTATAGAAATGTACTAGAATTACCAGGGGTTTGTGTTAAAATGCGTGTTCTGTTGGATTTGAAGTATGAAGCTCAAATATACTCTTCAAACTCTTAGAGCAAGAAATCTGGACAAAGCTATACATAATGGGGGACAAAGGCCCAGCAATAGGGACATTTTTGTAATATTGCTCTTAGAAACTTAGAATGTTGATAGAATAATAGGTTTTACATTAGCATGAATTTTCTGAACAGCATGAAGTTTGAAACTCAAATGTCTGTCATTATTTTATGACTTCAATCCACAATAACATGCCAAAGATTTTCGAGAAAACAAAAATGTTATGAGGAAATATCAAAAATATGAGAGAAAAATTTGGACATTCTGCAAAAATCTGGACAGTTGAGAGGTATGAACTCAAATGTATATAATATTGAGTCACATCAGTCCTGAGATCTTCCCAGTGATATTGCAGAAAACCACAAATTTGATAAGGAACACATTTGTACAACCTGTAAATATCTGGACAGTTGAGAGGTATGAATGTGAAGTATATGGTCCAAACGGGTCTTCTTTGATTCACTGAAAACTCATTTAACTGAATTTCAAAACACACACCAAATCGCTGAAAGCTAAAATAATTGAAAACTCATTTATTTCACTGAATCACATTTCACTGAATGTAATTAATGTTGGGCAAATAAAGCATATATGCCGTTTTCCCCAATGTAGTGTGATCCTGGAGTTAGTATATATGGCTAGGGGGATGTAGGGGCACAGTCCCCACATTGGGGGTGTGGGAGTGCCCACACCTACTTTTGGTTTTATATTGTTAGCTTTCAGCAACATAAGACTCATAAATATAAGAGCTAATTAGGTGGGGCCTCCACCCCCACCCCCCAATGTGGGGGGCTGTGTCCCTCACCCCCTATATATATATATATATATATATATATATATATATATATATACTAACTCCAAGATTGCATTACAGAGGGGAAAAGGGCATATACGTTTTATTTGCCTAACAGTACTTAACATTCAGTGAAATGTGATTCAGTGAAATGAGTTCTCAGTGATTTGAGCTTTCAGTGATTTTTTGAGGGTGAACTGAAATTCAGTGAAATGAGTTTTCAGTGAATCAAAGTAGACCTGGTCCAAACACAGTACACGACAATGTATCTACAGTGCAGAGTATTGTGATATCCCCTTCCTAGCATTCTGTACTGAAACTGTGTAAATGATCTGTAATGGTACATGAGTTGCCATGTAAAATAAACATTCAGGGGAAGTGTGTGTATTGAATAGGGACACACAGATGAATTGTAGGATGCACACAGGGAATGAGGACACATTAATCAATCTAATAGGTTCATAGGTTCATAAGTTGGTACTAGGCTATTGGCCCTAGGGCTTATACAAGCCTAGCCATAACAATTCCCTGGCTATTTCTTCCCACAGTATTTCCTTCCCTGCACACCTGTCTAGCAGAGTGACTGACATGATCCCCGGGGTGAATTTTCTATCTCCCACCCAATCATCAAGGTTCCTTTAGAAGACGGCCAAAGAGACACTCTGCTTGACATGTATGGGCAGTCTATTCCAGAGTTTGGGGAGTCTCTAGGTCAGGAACCTATCCCTCCAGCATGTTTTGTTCATTGTGATGACAAGGTTTAGATCCCTGGAGCATGTGTCTCTGAGGGATTGGGATTTCTTTAGATCCCTGGAGCATGTGTCTCTGAGGGATTGGGATTTCTTTAAGTGTTGCATGTCCAACAGCTGTGGGTTTGACATAGCCTTGTATGTTAAGCAGAGATCGCCTCCGAGTAGATGATCTGCGACAGAGTATAGGTGGAGTTTTTTTAGACGGTCAGCATAGGGCATCTGCTTTAGGCCTGTGATTCTTTTAGTGAGATATTTCTGCACCTTTCCCATTGTTGCAGATGTCTTGAGAGGTACATACCAAATGGGGCATTGTATTCTATAATGGGTATGATGAGGGATGAGTACACTGGGACAATGACTGCCTTTTTGATGGATGAGAAGCCGTTAATGATGATGTGTGCCACATAGAAGGATTTCCTGACTTTTGGGGTGATGTGGTTATAGAAGGTGAGACCACTGTCCACCTGTGTCCCTAAGTCTCTTATCACACTTTCAGTGTTTAGTGTACTGCCACCTATGTGGTAATTTATGGGTACATGTCTTTTCCCAATGGGGATAACTATACATTTCTTGGCATTGACCTTGAGCCCATGGCTCTGGCACCAAGCATCTGTTTTTGTAAGGCCCTTTTGTAGAAAATCCACATAATTTGGGGATTCAATAATGGCTCCCAGTTTGCAGTCATCTGCAAACTTTGTTAGCCAGAGTCCTTTAGTGTTAGTCTGTACTTCAGAGAAGTAGATGCCAAACAAGAGCGGTCCCAGGACTGAACCCTGAGGTATTCCACTTGCCACTTGTCTGGAGCTGGATTTGGAGTCGGCTACTTTTACAGTGTGGGTTCGGTCAGGAAGCCAGTTGGCAACCCATCGAGTGACATAGGGTTAATGCCCAGCTTAGCAAGTTTATCTATGACTACAGAGTGGGGGATGGCGGCGAAGGCCTTGGCGAGGTCCAGATATGCTGTGTGGACTACCTTACCCTTGTCCGTGGCTCTGCAGACAGATTTGAAGAAGTCAATCAGATTTAGGAGACAAGATCGGCCCTTCATGAACCCAAACTGTGTGGGATCCAGTCTTTGAAGGTTGCCAATGTCTTTGCTTATAATTCCATGATAATACATTCCATGGCCTTGCAGATCAGGCTCATCAGACTGATGGGGCGGTAGTTTGTGGGATCCAAGGTGCATCCCCCCTTGTGGAGTGGGATAACTGTAGCTGTGCACCACTCAGTGGGTATGAAGCCTGAGGTGAGGCTATGATTAAACATGACACTTAGGTGAGGTGCCAGTTCATTTTGTGCTTCATGTAGTACACAGCCTGGGATGTCATCTGGTCCCATGGATGCTGTATTCTTAGCTTTGGAGAGTGCATTTTTTTACCAGTGTGGCCATTATTACTGGAATTTGGCTATCTTTCGGTATTGGGATGGGCCATTTAGGGGGTGAAGTTCGCACTGAATTGATTTGTCAGGATTTTGGAAATATCCTTGGAATCAGTATATTTAATGCCATTCTGTTGTAGCTCAAAGCAGATCTGAGCACTGCCATTTAGATTCTTGACATAACTATAGAATGCTTTGTTGTTGTCTTTGGAATCTTTTGCAATTTTATTTTTGTACCTAGCTTTGTAGGATTTTATGAAGGATCTCAGCTTCTTACTGAGGCTGGTAAGGGAGTTTTTGCATCCTGGGATTTTCCTCTTTTCTGCAGAAGTTTCTTCCTTTTGCTGTAAAGTTTGTTTATGGCACAGGACCACCAGATTGGCTTCCTTTTTTTGGAGGAGAGCGTCTTGGTTCTATTGGGGATGGCATGACTCATGCATGAGTGGATGTGCCCGTACAGTGTCTTAGTGTAGGATTCAGCAGTCGAACTTTCAGTTCCCGTCTACATGGTGTCATGGTTTGTCACTTCTGACTTGAGTAGCATTATGTTGGCTTTGGAGAAGTTTTTTACGGAGGTTTCCTTACTGGGGGGTGGGGGTGGGATGTGGATGTCAAGGGTGATTAGCTTATGGTCAGACCTGACCAACAAGGGGGTGACCATAGGTGTGGACCATCAATTTCCCATGTTGGTAATGACCAGGTCTAGGATACTGGAGCCCATGGTGGGACTAAGGATTAGTTGATCCAGGGCATTGGGATTATTAATTCCAATAACCGTTGGGCAAATGTGTTGGTACATGAGTAGTTTTCCCAGTTAATGGCAGGGTAGTTGAAATCACCCAGTATTAGGGTGTTTGGTTGTATCTTAATATTTTCCAGTATGTTTAGAAAGGTGCATTGAGAATCTTGGGGCATGGTGGGGATCTGTAGCAAGCTACAGTTTGGATTGCAGTCTTACCTAGTGTTAGTTGCAACTGGAGAATTTCAGATGCATTGTGTTGGGCAGCTAGCCTGGTGTTGTGAATATCCTTGGTGAATATGGACACTCCTTCACCTTTAGTGTTTTATCCTGGTTTGGTGGCCAAAATGTGTGGTAAGAGTTGTAGCCTGGTATTGCAGGTTGCTCTCTGGAGGCTTGGACCAGGTCTCACTTACTGCACAGATATCAATGTTCTCCATTTTTAGGAGTGCCTCGAAAGAAAGCATTTTGAGGTTTAGACTTCTAGCATTGAGTAGCATTATCTTCAGATTTTGCATGGTTGTACCTGTTAAGGTGGTGGTTTTGACCTGTGAACTTTGCCTAAAAATGGCACTATAGGGGTGGCAAGAGCCTTAGGCCGTAACCTGAATCCCAGGGGTGACGGGTGCAGACCATCTCTGGCAAAGCATCATGGTCTGTTGATCATGTTATCCCAGTCAGACAGATACTGGATCCCCTTTGAATGACACCAGAAGCTTAGCCAATTGTTGAAGTCAATCATTTTGTCCTTATACTGTGGTATCATTCTAGGCGAAGGCAGGATTTTACTCAGGGCTAGGGTCATACCTGCCTGGGCCACATGATCCGAGAGCTCTTACATGTCTCTTTTCATGTATTCCAGGGAGGTACGTCTCAAGTCATTCACTCCAACATGGACAATGACAGAGTCATATTTGTACTTGTTGTGGAGTGACTTGAGTGCATGCATTATGTGGTGGATCCTGGCACTCGACAGGCAGCTGACTGTAATTTTCTCATTGTTCCGCCTGGTGAGTGGGACATCAGTGAGCCTGACTATAGAGTCACCTATGACTAAAGTGTTGGGTACGTTGTCTTGCCTTAGGGGCTGTTGTTGGGTGGCACACTGGTGTTATGCGCTATGTGACACTTTGGTTGTGATTGGTGCTTGTTTGTGTTTTAGCTTCAGAGGTCCTTGTTGCTTGGGCAGGTTAATGTTAAGGGCCTCCACATATATGGGTTTAGTGTTGCTATGTGTGGGTGTTGGTGGTGTGGGTTTAGAAGGGCTATGTGTTGCTTGAGGTGTAGTGTGGGTGTTAACCTTCTCCTCTTGACTGTCTAGCACAATTTTGGGTAGAGAGAGCTTTGCTTCCAGTTTGGCTATGTAAGTGCATCTCTCACAGGTTGTAATGTTGGATGGTAGGAGGAGAGGGTTGTCTGTGTAAATGAGGCAATTGCTGCATTGCTCCAGTATGCCCAGATTCACCAGGTGGACAGGAGACATCACCAGAAGCTGACCCTTGGACATGCCTGGTTTGGTGCTTTTTTTTGTAATGTACAAGAGCTGTTTTCTTTTACCTTAGCAAGGTACTTTGCAATTATAGGCTGTTTAGTGCCTACAATTAATTTATCCTTATTAACAAGGAGAGTTGATTGCTTGTATCAGTTTAAGACTTCCTAGTGCTTTTCATCAGGTTTTGAAGCAGATGAAAATCTGGTTTATCCTAAACACTGCAGTGTGCACTAGAGGTGTTAGATGTGAAAGTATGTAACTTAAGTTTTACCTGTCTAAAAAGTTAAGTTTTAATGGTGAATCACTATTTTTAAACAGCAAGATAGATTGAAAGGGGGTGGTCACTTTTGTATTCTGGTACTAGGGAATACAGTAGGATGGCCAATACATTTAAATAGCTGAAGGGGAGTGATTTCACAAAATGATAATGTTGTGCTTACTCACACAAGCCAGTAAAAACAGAGAAGAAATGAGATATGTAGTCAAATTAACATAAGGAGAAGGCAACTAGAAAGACAGTGGTGTTTAAGAACACAACAATAACTGGGTGAGAGGGTGGGGAAAACATTTCTGCCTGACTCACAAGAGACAGAGATGTGTTTTTTTTTTTTTTTCAAGTTTTAATATGCAGTTAAAAGCAGAATACAAGTAAAACACAAGGTAAATAAAACAAATCACAGTATTCAAAATAGAAAAGGCAATAAAGTAATACAACAAATAAAAAGCAAACCAACCTTTCCCTCCCAGCAAAGTGTAGCAGAGTCTGGGTGAGCCTTACTAGTAAAGCTCTGAAATGTTTTATTTTACCCCTTAAATAGATTGTTTAGTACGTGCATTCTTTTCTTTGATTAAAGTATACGATTCTAGTGGAAGTTGGCTTTTATATTATGACTTAGTGAATAATTTTTTTCTGTTATAATTTTAAAGAGAATGGGGCACTATCTAAATAAATCAGTCTTTGAACAGTATGCAGAGCTAAAATATCTACCTTAAGATTTTTGAAGAATACTGAGCTACTTTTCTTAGGATTGTGCTACAGAATATTGTTCTAACAGGCCTGTGCTATAAGACGCAATTTGGATGCATTATATTACCCTGTTCCCATAGAGATGATCCCTGGTGTGCAAGCTTAACAACTGTGTTGGGCTTGACCCATAATAACAAACCACTGTCAAACAACACATTTGTTATCCTTATATAGTAGTTCTATACCACCAGCATATGTGGCATTGTTGCTACTCTACTAATAACATGAAATGATGTTATGATCTCTGAGTACAATGGATTAATGGGACTTGCAATAAAGTAGAAGAAAATATGTTCCTAGCTATAGATGTACAAGATGTAATATGTAACAATAAACAGCACTGCAAATCCCATGCCACTGTTGGATGAAATCCATTTGGGTGTGATACCAGTCCAACACTTGTAATGTTGTATATTCTAATGTATTAAAGTTAATAACTTAAGAACATATCCTTCTTGATTATTCTAGTTGTTGCTACCCCCATCCATGTATATGTTTCAGCTTTCCTACTCTTCCACTCTAAGCAAGTAGCTGCTGCATTCATGCCATGCATGCCACAGAGTAGAAAACACACAATGGCATGGGATGCACATACTTCATACACAACCTTTTAAGCTAGAATCATTAACATGCATGTTTTTACTCCATCCCCATGTTCTCTAGCTCCAGCAAAAATGCTACCACACCCTTATTCTCCACCTACTTCAGCCCCAGGGCTTCAAAGCTTCTAAAAATCATGTTACGATGTTATCCTTAGTACATCATAACTGGCAAATGTATCACCACCCAGCTTGCAGCCTTTTAATTTCCTGTAGCATAGCAGAAGACCTGACATATAGGGTGGATAACTTACACAAGGTGCAATGTTGTTACTAATGAGCAGTTCATGAGCATTCACACTTGTATGCAACGTTGATATTTCTTGAGAGTGTACAGGAAATGCACAATGTGAATTTTGTGTAGGTTCACGTGATTAAAGCAGTTTTGAGAAGCTTGTGTGGTTGGCAAGATACCTGTTGTGCTGCACTGCCTGTTAAATGACACATTTCTGCTATGTCGTGCCCACACAAACCTAGCACTCAAATATTTATGCAGGTAGGTGAGAACAGATTTGCAAAATATACACCTAGAAGTTTTGGTATGCATTTGGCCAACAGGATACTCCTGCCACTGTGTCTGTGAATCATGGATGAGGAATTAAGGAGTAATTTGCATTCTCATCCACTGATGAGAGCTATACAGTAGTGGTCAGTGGCAGTAGTGAACATGGAACTTTTAGGTTCAGGAAGTGCTGTATCTCTGAACTGCTACTAACCACTATTTTATTTGTAAGTACAGAAAAGTGCTAGACCAGTATTCATACTCATATTTCTTCATTCACTACAAGCATTCCCAAAACACTACCACTGAAATGCTGAGCATATCAAGAAACGGTGAATGTGAGTACTGACCTGAGTCACATTGTTACGTGTAGATGATGTTTTCAGCTGCCTTTTTCTACAAAAAGCAAAGTAAGTCTATTATAATCTCTCCATAGGCTCCTCAGCTGATACAAATGGTATGTTGCTCTTTAAAGGTAAGGTTACATCTTAGATATGCAATGTATTTGATTAGCATTAAAAATGTAAATTGTTTCTCAGCATGATAGAAAATGATGTAAGTACCTTTAATACATAAACAGCATCTACTCATACATTAAGTTTTCTAAGCTGGATACATACCCCAAAAAAACCTTTTCTACATACTGGTGAAATCTAAATAATTTCTTCAGAAAACATACAATACATTTAGAAACGTTGCCTTCTTGATGGTTAAAGAATGACTCATTGCCAAATACTGTGCAATGAGTCTGACTTTTGCCTGAACATGTATCTGTTGACCAGCAGCAATTCATAGACTAGTTAAAAAAAAATATATGTGTCCTTCTTGTTGTAAAATGAAAATAACTGAATAATTTTGTATGCCACATAAATTGGAATGATGCTTATTTGGAAAACCAAAAAATGCAAGTGTAGTAATGTGCAATGGATGTGATATATTTAAAATGTTTATACACAAGACATGCTATTTTTAACTTTAATGATGCAAACTTAATTTATGCAAAGCTGATTTCAAGCTAATAATTGAACAGAGTGTGCTAGAATTAACGCATAGGCAGTCATTTTTATTTGTGATGACACAGAACTTTAAACATATAAAAAAAACACCAGCACATAACGTCCTTTTCATAACTGCAAAAAAGTAAAACGTAGTCACTCTTAAGTCCACTGAAGCAGTACAGACATATCAACGTTAAATCTCCATGACCTGTCCAATATTATAGAAGGGATTTATAGTGTATATTTCTCATGTCATGTGTAAATCTTAAAGTTCATCAGAGTGTGACAACTTAAGGCAGACAAGGCAAGTTTATTCCAACCCAAGAAAAGTTTTTTTTTTCCTTTTTTTTTTTTATGTCTGCTCTCTTCCATTATTTTTAATTTTTGAATCAAGCTGTATAAGACAGAGAAGGTAGAGGAAATGATGAATGCCACTGAATGCAAATTATATTAAAGAGAAAATTAATGAATTTTCTATTCCTCATAGAAGACTCCTGTGAAATACAAAGTACAGTGTGAGAAAAGAGAACCTACTGATATTGTAGAATAGTGTGTCTGTTGTACCTTTAAGAAGTGTTTCAAGGTCAGCACTGCATATAAATAGTAAGCACATGATAGCTTCATTGCCATTTTGAGAGTGCAGCCAGAGAGTGAACATGTATGATTGCAATAGCTTGTTTATAAGTTTATCTAAGTTAAAGTTATTAGGCCTCAATCCTGATGTGTTTGTACATAGTATAGCTGCTTAAACAGAACCCATAAAGGCTTGTCCATTTTATCCTGACTGGACGAGTTATATGGTGTCAGAACCAGGATTCCAGAGAATGCTTTTCAGAACTATGAGGTGCAGAGTTAACAATAAAAGTAAACTAGGAGAAATGAGCACAAAAAAGGGACAGAAATGAACCAAAGGTAATGAAAACTTGCACAGATGATTTATTTTATAAAAAAGATAAAACGGAGCATTACAAGGGCATAAATCGCCTTATTAAACAAGCAAGAGGTACAAAAGGTTTCTATAGTTATGCAAGAATCTAAATGGCAATGCTCAGATCTGCTCTGAGCTACAACAAAATGGAATTAAATATACTGATCCCAAGGATATTGCCAATATCCTGGCAGATTGATTCAATGCAAACTGCACCCCCTCTCATCCCCTAAAGGGTCCATCTCAATACTGAAAGATTGCCAAATTCCAGTAATAATGGCCACACAGGCAAAAAACACACTCTCCAAAGCTAGGAATACAGCATCCATGGGACCAGATGACATCCCAGGCTGTGTACTACATGAACTACAAAATGAACTGGCACCTCACCTAAGTGTCATGTTTAATCATAGCCTCACCTCAGGCTTCATGCCCATTGAGTGGTGCACAGCTACAGTTATCCCACTCCACAAGGGGGTTCCACCTTGGATCCCGGGAACTACTGCCCCATCAGTCTGATGAGCCTGATCTGCAAGGCCATGGAACGTATTATCAAGGAACTTATAAACAAAGACATTGGCAACCTTCAAACACTTGACCCCATGCAGTTTGGGTTCGTGAAGGGATGATCTTGTCTACTGAAACTGATTGACTTCTTCAAATCAGTTTCCAGAACTGTGGAGAAGGGTAAGGTGGTCCACACAGCCTATCTGGAACTCACCAAGGCCTTCAACACCATCCCAGACTCTGAAATCATAGATAAACTTACTAAGCTGGGCATTAATCCCTACGCCACTTGATGGGTTGCCAACTGGCTTACTGACAGAACCCACACTGTAAAAGTAGCTGACTCCAAATCCATCTCCAGACAAATGACAAGTGGAGTACCTCAGGGTTCAGTCCTGGGACTACTCTTGTTTGGCATCTACTTCTCTGAAGTACAGGCCAACACTAAGGGATGTGGATATTTTACAAAAGGGCCTTACAGAAACAGATGCTTGGTGCCAGAGCCATGGGCTCAAGCTCAATGCCAAGATATGTATAGTTATCCCGTTTGGGAAAAAAACATGTACCCGTGAATTACCACATAGGTGGCAGTACACTAAACATCGAAAGTGTGATAAGAGACTTTGGGACACAGGTGGACAGTGGTCTCACCTTCAATAACCACATTGCCACAACAGTCAGGAAATCCTTCTGTGTGGCACACTTCATCACTAAGGGCTTTTCCTCCAAAAAAAATGAGGTCATTGTCCCACTGTATTCAGCCCTCATTAGACCCATTATAGAATGCAATGACCCATTTGGTATGGATCTCTCAAGACATCTGCAACAACTGGAAAGGCCACAGAAATACCTCACTAAAAGAATCACAGGCCTAAAGCAGATGCCCTATGCTGACCATCTAAAAAAACACCAATTATACTCTGTTACATATCGTCTACTTAGTGGCGATCTCTGCTTAACATACAAGGCCATGTCAAACCTAGAGCTGTTGGACATGCTACACTGACAGAAATCCCAATCCCTCAGAGACACATGCTCCAGGGATCTAACCCTTGTCATCACAATGAACAAAACATGCTTGAGGGATAGGTTCCTGACCCAGAGACTCCTCAGACTCTGGAAGAGGCTGCCCATACATGTCAAGCAGAGCGCCTCTTTGGCCCTCTTCAAAAGGAACCTTGATGATTGGATAGGAGATAGGAAATTCACCCAGGGGATCACTTCAGTCTCCCTGCTAGACAGGGGTGCAGGGAAGTCAATACTGTGGGAAGAAACAGACAGGGAATTGTTATAGCTAGGCCCTAGGGCCAGTTGCCTAGTACCAACCTATGAACCTATGAAATGTTTAGAATTAAGATATTTGATAAAATGATTATCAGAAAAGCACATAAGGGGTTTAGAATTACCTCAGAATTGCAAAGAAAGCATGTTTAACGAAAAATGGGCACGTTCAGAATAAAACGAGCACAAGAAAAGTGTAATGGGCATGGAGAAAGATTAAGCTAGCAAAACGAATATAGAGTGAACTCTCAGTTAACCAGCACCCAGGGGGATTGGTAGATGCTGGATAACTGTAGTTTCTGGTTGCTTGAGAGTTACTATTAAAAATAGGCCTGACTAATACTGTACCCTAACCTATTTGTTTAGTTTGAGTTGTTCTTAGGTTGGGGAGAGAGGGAATGTATTCCTATCTGCCTTTTAAAATCAAAACATAAGGTATGCTTTTGTGGGGGGGGGGGGGGGGTAGAAAGTGCAACACATGAAAATTGTACTGTATTTCTTCATTTTTTTTTTCGGGTTGTTTGAGAGTTCTGGTTTCTTGAATTCCGGTTAACTGAGACTTTACCGTAATAAGGGCAAAAAGGCTGCATGTTTTTTGGGAAAGTACTGTGTTTTGACATAACTAGTATTTCTCATTGTGTTAAGGGCATAACTATAGTTATTCAAAGTATCTCAAAGTGTGTAAAGTGCTTATAGTGTGTACTTATTACTGTGCATTTATTCCAGAGAGTTTATTTGTGTGCAAGGTGCAACTCTTTCATGAAATACATCCAAAATACAGCCATTTTGAAAAGTTTCTTCTGCTGGGTGTGTCTCTTCACAAAGTGTCACCATTACAGAGTGTTTCTTGCACTGTAAAGAGTTATTTAGCAAAGTACTGTCATTTTGGGAAAGTTTCAGTGTGCTGTGCACTGTTTGTACGCAAAGTGCAGTTATTTGAAATGTTTCTTACTCTGCGTTTCTTCTGCCCAGTTTATTCACACAGTGTAGTTATTTTGATATGTTTCTTACACAGAAAAGAGGTGATTTCTTACAGTACAGTTATTTCAAGAGTATTCCAGGTCCCAAGATACTTATTTTGCAAAGTTCAGTCGGCAGTCAGGAGAAGGATCTCGGGTCTGGATTGGAGCTTGCTGCAGGGGAAGATCTCGCGACAGGCAAGGTCAGATTTGCACGGGTTTTCAGCTGCACTCGTCAGGGGTTTCGACCGTTTTGTGGACAGGGACCTGGATTTATGGAATTAGTGGTGATTTTGCGGACAGGGACCTGGATTTATGGAAGTAATGGTGGTTTGCGGACAGGGATGTACTACAGGACCAGGTAAGTGTACAGGGATTGTGTGTGTGTGTGTGTGTGTGTGTGTAAATGCCCCTGGTGCAATATACTGGTGGTTAGGCTCATGGTGGTGTGGTAGGGAATAGCTCAGGCTTGAACCCTGTACCTTGTATGCAGGTGTTAAAGACCTGAATTCCCTACCCACCACCATTTGTAAAATAATTGCAGATTTTTGCCTCATATTTGATCTGAACTGTTCCTCATAATATCTGTGGTTTATAAATGTTGCAATACTTGATATTTGATGGTGCAGTGGTAGCATTGTTGTCTCACAGCTGCAGGTTCTCAGGTTTGCTTCTTGGCTGGGGTGCCTTCTTTGTGTGGGGGGGTCTGTATCTTCTCCCTGTGTTTGTGTGGGTTTGCTTTTGTGTCCTCCCATGTTACAAAGACATGTCTGCATTATTTCTTCCTGGGCCTCTGCTGAGAATTGTTTTTTTTTGTTCCAAGTCAGACTGTCCTGATTAACAAATGTTAAATAAAATTGACAGGCATTTGAATTTCAGACTTCAGGTTTCTGAATGTTTAGTTCCTTGCATATTTGATGGTGCAGTGGCAGTATTGTTGCCTCACAGCTATAGGTTTTCTGGTTTGAGTCTTGGCTGGGGTGCCTTCTGTGTGGAGTCTGCATCTTATCCCTGTGTTTGTGTGGATTTGCTCTGGTGTCCTGCCATTTTACAAAGACATGTGTCTACAGTATTTCTCCCTGGGCCTCTGCTGAAAATTGTTTTTGTTCCATCAGAAGTAAAATTGACAGACATTTGAATTTCAGACTTCATATTCTTCAGAAAATGCATAGTAAAACAATGTTTTATTCTAGCAATAAATATATAGTAACACAACCTTTTATTATAGCAATTTTTTAAGTTTATAAGATGGCTATTTGAAATTTGTCCTTATTTTTGGGACTGTAATACCCTGTTAGTGGCTTTGTCCAGGTTTTTTGTGCTAATGTTGACAGCTATGGCAAGAACTGAATTCACTGAATATGTTTGAGGGCCGTATTCCCTCATTAATGGGTTTGTCCAGGTGTTTTGTGCTAAGAGGTTGACAGCTATGGTGAGAACTGAATTCATTAAATGATAGCCATTTAAGTTTCAGTGTTCCTCTCTTTCACAAAGCAGCTGATTTGGCATAGTGGTATGTTGCTGTTGACTGTTTTGCACAGGGACCTTGGCAGTAAAATGTATGGTGGTAACACAGCATTTTTCTTTCACAAAGCAGGTGATTTGGCATAGTGGTATGTTGTTCTGACTCTTTTGCACAGGAACCTTGGCAGTAAAATGTATGGTGGTAACACAGCATTTTATTCTAGCAGCTTTCCAAGATTATACAAGCAATGTTTAATGTGTCCCTGGTTTTTGCCCTTTTGACCCACCCCAATAAATTTGGCTTTTTCCAGGCTTCTTGTGCTGCGAAGTTGAGATGCAGTTGAGTATTGAGTAGATTTTACAAGGAGCTGAGAGCTGCAGGGGAAGAGAAGTTTAGTGCTGATGATGCTAAGTCAGCTCACATTGCTAATAGCACAAAAGGTTGTGTACTTGCTTTTGATGCAAAAGGTTGTTGGTTCTACTCCCATAAGGGATGAATGCTGCCATACTGAAAATTAAGATACTAACTATGACCCTGTTATCAGTTTGCCATCCATTTCCTATTGCAAGATTACTAGCTTATTTTTAATGTAATTTAGGCAATTTATTCCACAGGGGCATCAGACACTTTATTTTTCGATGAAACCATGAAATATAAAGGTGATTGCTAGCACCAACCTCTTCATTACAGATTTATTTAACGTGGAATTATTTAGATTACTTTTTTACTACTTCAGCGATTGTGCATATTTACTGATAATGGTGGACTGTAGAATTGTGCATATTTACTGATAATAGTGGACTGTAGAAGTTTGAGTAGACTTTTATGATGGAAATGTTCTGAATTGGACAGTTTTGTTTCATTGTTTACTGGAAAAATGTTCAAAGCAATAGGAAGGTGTATCAAAGAGCACATGTATGTTTCATATGCAAGGGGCCTATGATTTGAAAACAGCCCAGAATTAATTTTTATCTGCCACGGGTAAAATGCATTTTCTTTGAATGTGGGTTTTAATGTTGTTTCAATGAATGTGAGTTTCAAGGGCAGAGAAGGTTTAATGCCAAGTTTGTTTAGCAGATGTCTTAGTGTTTGTGCTGTAAAATGCAAAAATAAAACTTTCAAATGAAGTTCAAGTCATCATAGAAGTAAATCAGTATGCACATTAGTGTTTATGGTAAATGGAGTGAAATAGCAAAGTAATGGATCATTGGAATGGCTGCAGGGAGGCTCCATTCGACCATGGTTTTGTGAGGGGGAAGGGCGGCAAACTTAGACAGCCCCAGCTGAACTATACCTCCCAACTGTCCAGATTTTCAAAGAATGAATAGATTTTTTGCTTCTTATTTTTGGTTTGTTCCTCATAAAAATTTGTGGTTTTCTAGCAAATCATTTAGGAATTAAGTCACTAAAAAATGACACACCTAGTTTCAGACTTCATAACCTTCAGAAAAATGCATGCTAAAGTAAGACCTGTTCTATCAACTGTCCCAGTTTATAGAAGAGCAATTTTTAGTACTGTTTATATGTTCCCCCCAATATATTTGTCCTTGTCCAGATTTATGTCCCAGTTTATACAAGAGCAATTTTTAGTACTGTTTATATGTTCCCCCAATATATTTGGCCTTGTCCAGATTTATTGCATTAACAGGTTGAGAGGTACATGCAAATAAATTGCTTTATAGAATTAGGCATAGCCAAACCTCTGAACTGTCCCTGATTTTGACTCAAAATGTTGCTCTTCCCCTAATGATCCCTCCACAAAATAGCAATTTTGGAAGAAAACATGGAGGGTTTATAATTAAGAAATAACTGTAATAATCAGATTACTTTTATTTCAGAAATGCATGTAGATTATTTTATTTTGTCAGCTGCTCAAGTTAGCAGTACTAATATTAAAGTGTCCCTTCTTTGACAGGTTCCCAGCTGTATTGTGTTGCTATGTTATATCTTTACATCACATTTTTGGTCCATTTTTCATAAAATTGTGTTTTTTTGGCAAATTAGTGACAAATAATTAAAGACCGAAGTTAGAAAATAATGACAGACATTTGAGTTTCAGATTTCATACCATTCAGAAAATTCATACTAATGCAAGACCTCTATTAGCTTTCTAAGTTTATAAGAGCAATATTTTAAAAATTGTCCTTATTTTTGGGCCTTTGTCCCATTTCTTTGTATGGCTTTGTCCAGATTTCTTGCTCTGAGGTTGAGAGGTATGACAAATGTGTCAGGGCCATCACAAGTCAGCCAGAGACATTTCAAACTGTGACATACTTGTTACACCCCACTTCCCCATGTAGTGACTCTGGATGTGTCAAGCAAGGCAAATAGTAGTTATGCAGTGTAAATGTGCAGAGAATCCCACCCATCCAAGGTAGACACAAGTACTAGAGTGGCTTTTCATCTGTCCTTGATTTTTACAGAATGGTCTGGTTTCTGTCATATTTTTTTGTACTGTTGATTTATGCTTATTACTCAAAGTGCCTGTTGCTCTGTGTTTAAGTAGCAATACTTTAATGACCATCAGGTAAGCTTGGCTGACATTGCAAGATGCAAGTAAGCTTTAATAAGCATACTGTTAAAGAATTGCCAACATTGAAAGCCTTTCTGTTGCCATGTAGAGAATACTTAACTAGATAATGTATAAGCCTTGGGTATTGAAATGCATATGCCAGTATTTGTAATAAAGGACAGAATTACATTATTTTAAGAGTCTCATTACACTTGGAGACTTCCAGTCATCTCTGCAGGCTTTACCCGTAAACTGAATGCCAATCATGTGGTCCATAACCTGTACAGTAATCCTTTTAAGCAATGTATCTTGAGCTTATTTCTTGTTTGCTTTTCATTTTTTACTTTGATCATGTTTTCCCCATGAAACAAGTAGATGTCAGGCAGCAGGTCTTTTTTTGGATAAGGAACATTTTTACAAGTGGGGGCATCAGAGATTTCTACTTTCAGCATGTTACTTGTTACATTAATAAAGCTGAATATACATTATAATTAGAACTGCAGTGCAAGAAGTGGTTTGAGTTGAGTGTTGCTTGTTTTTCTTATACTTGATTTTGACTGGCATTCCATTAATGTATTTAAAAAAAAGTAATTTATTTTCGCATGCCTCACAACCTTTTTTGTTTCCATCTAGATATTAAGCTGTCATGCAGCCAATGCATTGAAATATTTTTATTCTTCTACACTTCATTTTGTCTTGATTGGACTGTCATGACGACTGTTTGGCACCCAGTGCAGTATATTTAGTTTTTGTGGTTTGCTACTACAGGTGTGTGTGTGTGCGTGTGTGTGGAAGGGAATACCTCAGGCGTGAACCCTGTACCTTGTATGCAGGTGTTAAAGACCTGAATTCCCTACCCAGCACCATTTGTGAAAAAAAAACTGCAGATTTTTGCCTCATATTTGATCTGATCTGTTCCTCATAATATTTGTGGTTTGTAAATGTTGTAATGCTTGATATTTGATGGTGCAGTTGTAGCATTGTTGCCTCACAGCTGCAGGTTCTCAGGTTTGCTTCTTGGCTGGGGTGCCTTCTTTGTGGGGTCTTTATCATCTCCCTGTGTTTGTGTGGGTTTGCTTTTGTGTCCTCCCATGTTACAAAGACATGTCTGCATTATTTCTTCCTGGGCCTCTGCTGAAATTTTTTTGTTGTTCCAAGTCTGACTGTCCTGATTAACAAATGTTAAATAAAATTGACAGGCATTTGAATTTCAGACTTCAGGTTTCTGAATGTTTAGGTCCTTGCATATTTGATGGTGCAGTGGTAGTATTGTTGCCTCACAGCTATAGGTTTTCTGGTTTAATTCTTGGCTGGGGTGCCTTCTGTGTGGAGTCTGCATCTCCTCCCTGTATTTGTGTGGATTTGCTCTGGTGCCCTGTCATTTTACAAAGACGTGTCTGCAGTATTTCTCCCTGGGTCTCTGCTGAAAATTGTTTTTAATCTGTCAGCAGTAAAATTGACAGGCATTTGAATTTCAGACTTCATGTTCTTCAGAAAATACATAGTAACACAACCGTAACGCAACCTTTTATTCTAGCAATTTTCTAAGTTTATAAGATGAATATTTGAAATTTGTCCCTATATTTGGGACTGTATTCCCCCATTATTGGCTTCGTCCAAGTTTTTTGTGCTAAGGTTGACAGCTATGGCAAGAACTGAATTCACTGAATGTTTGAGGGCTGTATTCCCTCATTACTGGGTTTATCCAGGTGTTTTGTACTAAGAGGTTGACAGCTATGATGAGAACTGAATTCACTAAATGATAGCCATTTAAGTTTCAGTCTTCCTCTTTTACAAAGCAGCTGATTTGGCATAGTGGTATGTTGCTCTGTTTTGCAGAGGGAGCTTGGCAGTAAAATGTATGGTTCTAGCAACTTTCCAAGATTATACAAGCAATGTTTGTGTCCCTAGTTTTTTGGCTTTTGACCCCCCCCCCAATACATTTTGGCTTTTTCCAGTTTTCTTGTGCTGCGAAGTTGAGTATTGAGTAGATTTTAGAAGGAGCTGAGAGCTGCAGGGGAACAGAAGTTTAGTGTTGCTTAAGTGAAGTTGGCTTGCCTTATTAATAGCACAACACGTTGTGTACTTGCCTTTGATGCAGAAGGCTGTGGGTTCTACTCCCACAAGGGGTGGATGCTGCCGTAGTGAGAATGTTCTCCTTGGTGAAGATACTAACTATGAGTCCGTTATCAGTTTGCCATCCATTTCCTCTTGCAATATTACTAGCTTATCATTTGTTTAATGTAATATAGGCAATTTATTCCTGAGGGGCAACAGACACTTTATTTTTCGATTAAACCATGAAATATAAAGGTGTTTGCTAGCAGCAACCTCTTCATTAGTTACAGATTTCTTTAATGTGGAATTATTTAGATGACTTTTACTTCTTCAGAGATAGTGCATATTTACTGATAATGGACTGTAGAATTGTGCATATTTACTGATAATGGACTGTAGAATTGTGCATATTTACTGATAATGGTGGACTGTAGAATTATGCATATTTACTGATAATGGTGGACTGTAGAATTGTGCATATTTACTGATAATGGTGGACTGTAGAATTGTGCATATTTACTGATAATGGTGGACTGTGGAAGTCTGAGTAGACTTTTATGATAAATGTTCTGAACTGGGCAGTTTTGTCATTATGGGTGCATGCATTTTGTTTCATTGCTTACTGGAAAAATGTTCAAAACAAATTTAAAATGCCCTCTAACAACTGTAATATATTGTACAAGGAATATAATTTAGTACAATGAGGAAGGTGTATCAAAGAGCACATGTATGTTTCATATGCAAGGGGCCTATGATTTGAAAACAGCCCAAAATTAATCTTTATCTGTCACTGGCAAAATGTATTTTCTTTGAATGTGGGTTTCAATGCTGTTTCAATGAATGTGAGTTTCAAGGGCAGAGAAGTTTTAATGCTAAGTTTTCATTGTGAGACTGCATTGGTTTATTTAGTAGATGACTTAGTGTTTGTGCTGCAAAATCCAAAATAAAACTTTCAAATGAATTCCAACTCATCATAGAAGTAAAGCAGTATGCACATTAGTGTTTAAGGTAAATGGAGTGAAATAGCTAAGTAATGGTTCATTGGAATGGCTGCAGAGGCTCCATTCAACCTGATTTTGTCAGGGGGGAAGGGCAGCAAAGTCAGACAGGCCCAGCTGAACTATACCTCCCAACTGTCCAGATTTTCAAAGAATGAATAGATTTTTGCTTCTTATTTTTGGTTTGCTCTTCATAAAATTTGTAGTTTTCTGGCAAATCATTTAGAAATTAAGTCACTAAATAATGATACACTGAGTTTCAGACTTCATAACCTTCAGAAAAATGCATGTTAAAGTAAGAACTGTTATTCTATCAACTGTCTCAATTTATACAAGAGCAATTTTTAGTACTGTTTATATGTTCCCCCAATATATTTGGCCTTGTTCAGATTTACTGCATTAACAGGTTGAGAGGTACATGCAAATAAATTGCTTTATAGAATTAGGCATAGCCAACCTCTCAACTGTTCCCGATTTTGGCTCAAAATGTTGCTCTTCCCCCTAATAATCCCTCCGCAAAATAGCAATTTTGGAAGAAAACATGGAGGGTTTACAATTAAGAAATAACTGTAATAATCAAAGTTATAGATTACTTGAAATGCATGTAGATTCTTGAAATGCATGTAGATTCTTTTATTTTGTCAGCTGCTCAAGTTAGCAGTACTAATATTAAAGTGTCCCTTCTTTGACAGGTTCCCAGCTGTATTGTGTGGCTATTTTATATTGTTGCATCACATTTGGTCCATTTTTCATAAAATTGTGTTTTTTGGCAAATTAGTGACAAATCACTAAAGACTGAAGTTAGAAAATAATGACAGACATTTGAGTTTCAGATTTTATACCCTTCAGAAAAGTCATACTAATGCAAGACCTATTCTATTATCTTTCTAAGTTTATTAGAGCAATATTTAAAAATTGTCCTTATTTTTGGGCATTTGTCCCACTTCTGTGTATGGCTTTGTCCAGATTTCTTGCTCTGAGGTTGAGAGGTATGACACATGTGTCAGGGCCATCACAGTCAGCCAGAGACATTTCAAATTGTGACATACTTGTTGCACCCCACTCCACCATGTAGTGACTCTGGATGTGTCCAAGCAAGGCAAGGAGTAGTTATGCAGTGTAAATGTGCAGTGTGTCCCCCCACCCCCCATCCAAGGTAGACACAAGTACTACAGTGGCTTTTCATCTGTCCTTGATTTTTCAGAAAGGTCTGGTTTCTGTCATATTTTTGTACTGTTGATTTATGCTTATTACTCAAAGTGCCTGTTGCTCTGTGTTTAAGTAGAAATGCTTTAATGACCATAAGGTAAGCTTGTCTGAGATTGTAAGATGCAAGTAAGCTTTAATAAGCATACTGTTAAAGAATTGCCAACATTGAAAGCCTTTCTGTTGTTGCCATGCAGAGAATACTTGACTAGATAATGTATAAGCCTTGGGTATTAAAGGACAGGATTCCATTATTTTAAAAAGCTCATTACATTTGTTGGAGACTTCCAGTCATCTCTACAGACTTACTTTACCCGTAAACTAAACAGAATGCCAATCATGTGTGGTCCATAACCTGTACAGTAATCCTTTAAGCAATGTATCTTGAGCTTGTTTCCTATTTGCTTTTCATTTTTTACTTACATGTTTTCCCCATGAAACAAGTAGATAGTTGTCAGGCAGCAGGTCTTTTTTGGATAAGAAACATTTTTACAAGTGGGGGCATCACAGAGATTTCTACTTTCAGCATGTTACTTAGTACTTTAATAAAGCTGAATATAAATTATAATTAGAACTGCAGTGCAAGGAGAAGTGGTTTGAGTTGAATGCTTCTGGTTTTTCTTGTACTTGATTTTGACAGGCATTCCAGTAATGTATTTAAAAAGTAATTTATTTTTTCATGCCTCACAACCTTTTGTTTCCATCTAGATATTAAGTAAGCTGTCATGCAGCCAATGCATTGAAATATTTTTATTCTTCTACACTTATTTTTGTCTTGATTGGACTCTCATAATGATGGTTTGCCACCCAGGGCAGCGTATTTAATTAAAGTTAGTTTTTGTGGTTTTGAGCATAGCTCCTCCCCTTTCTAGTTGGCCACACCCCTCCCCCATTGACCCCACCTATTCAGCTGTCTCCTGCAGCCCCCCTTTGATTTGAAGTCTCCAGCCGCCACTGATCATGAGTCTAAAAGAGAAAAGTGCTTAGTATTTTGTCAGCAATGCCACAAATGTAAAAAATGGAACCATTTTCTGAAGTTTTGCAAATCAAGTAAACCTCACACAGTTATAAAGAAGGGTCACTCAAAAAGCAAGCTGATCATACAGAGAGCTGTAATTCTACTTTTGACAAATATGGTGTATCAGTAATTGGTGAAAGGGTTGATAGAGAGAATTTGTTGGCAAAGAGTGAAGTTGTTTGTACTGTCCAGATCAATGGTAAATCCATCAAGCTTAAAGTGGCACTGGCTGAAAGTGTAATGTTGTGTCAGTAGACACATTTGCTAAGGTGAGAACTGGTGAACAACTCATTATGGCTAGTTGTGTGAAACTTGTTCCTTATGAAGGTGAAGAAATTCAAACCAAAGGCTCAGTAGTATTTTCATTTTATTTTGCCAGGAGCTGTTACAACTTGTTATTCTATGTTGTCTGAAGACCTGTGCAGTCATTATTGGGTCTCAGAGACAGTTTGAGAATGAATTTGCTATCCTTTCCAAAGCAGTTCATCATATAAGCACGTATCCTAGTTCCAATTTTATTGAAGGCATTTTCTCAGAGTATGCTGATGTTATTGATGACAAGTTGGGCAAAATTCCAATTGTGTATTCTATGAAGTTAGAATCAGACATCAGTCCAGTGGTCAGATCAGCAAGAAAAGTTCCGAGAGCTATGCAAGATAAAGTCAAAGCTCAACTGAATAAAATGGTACAGCAAGGTGTGATTTGTCCAGTCACAGAACCAACTGAATGGGTGTCATCCATGGTAGCAGCCCACAAAAAAGGCAGAGGTGAAATCAAAATATGGATTGACCCAAGAGATTTGAACAAAGCATTAAAGTGACTGCATTATCTAATGCATACAGTCGAGGAAGTCGCAGCCCTAATACCAAAGGCCACTGTTTTTTCTGTCTTGGATACAAAAAGTGCATTTTGGCAAGTAATGCTTGATCACAAATTCTCATTACTGACAACTTTCAGTACCCCGTTTGGCAGGTACAGATTCCTCAGGATGCCATTTGGAATAAATTCTGCAAGTGAATTCCAAGTGAAGTCTTTCAGCATGCAATGGGACCAGATGTGCCATAATAGTAGATGATTTATTGGTTGGAGGCAATGGTGAAGCAGAACATGACAGAAACTTTAGAAAGTTCTAGACAAAGCACATCAAGTGAACTTAAAGCTCAATAAACCAGTAACTCTTTCCTGTGATGCTTTAAAGTTTGGTCTTGCTGCAGTTATTCTTCAAGATGGCAGACCAGTAGCCTATGCATCTAGATCTCTTACCCAAACTGAAATAAAATAAGATCAAATTGAGAAAGAACTTTTGGCAATACTATTTGCATATTCAAAATTTCATGATTATATTAATGGACGAGCTATTCAGATTGAAACTGATCACCAACCTTTAGTTACTATTTTAAAGAAGCCTATGCATTCAGCCCCAGTGAGATTGCAAGGAATGATGTTCAAACTGCAAAAGTACAACTTCAAAATGGTCTATACAAAAGACAGACTTCTTTATCTGGCTAATACCTTATCCAGATTGCCCAGAAACACAACAGAACAGCTTCATGTAGAGAATTTTGACTTTGATGTCATGGAGGTGCATAATATTTCTACCATGAGACTTGATGAGTGGAGAGATCATGCAAAGACTGATCCAGTTTTACAAAAGCTCAACCACTGCATTAATGTTGGATGGCCGTCAAAGCAAGCTAGTGTACCACCTGATGTGCAAACTTATTTTCCTTACAGAGATGAGATGCTGGTGGAAGATGGCATTATTTTGAAAGGTCCTAAAATTGTTTTTCCTGCTTCCTTACAGCATGAATATATCCAGATTTTGCATCATGGACAGCCAGGTTTCGAATCTACCAAAAGAAGGGTGACAGGACTATTATTTTGGCCTTCTCTAGCAAAAGAAATTGATAAAGTGCTTTAGTCTTGTTCAGTATGCAATAATACTAAACTACATTTGCAAAAGGAACCACTTCAGCTAAGTTAAGTTCCTAAACTACCTTGGTCAAAAGTAGCCACTAATATATTTGAGTGGAACAAGCAGCATTACTTAGTGTTGGTAGAGTCTTATTCAAACTGTTTGAGATTGATTTACTACTTAATCTAACATCCACTGTTGTTATTACCAAGTTGAAATGTCATTTCTCAGTCCATGGTAGTCCACACGAAGTTATTAATGACAATGGTACCCAATTTACCAGTCAGTTGTTTCAGAAATTTGCAAAAGAATGGGACTCTATGTTACTAGTAGTCCAGGGTATCCACAGTCAAATGGACTAACTGAATGTGCAGTACAGAGTGCAAAGATATTGCTGGAGAAATCAAAGAGTGATAACATCAATGTCTTTTTTGAATTTACGTAATCACAGAAACATACCCCTGTGATGATATACTTGGCTTGCCAGCTCAGAGACTTCTATCCAGGCAAACCAGAACAACATATCCTATTTGTTCCAGTTTGTTGTGGCCTAAAGCTAAGAACAACAGGACAATTAGAGCTCAACTTTTCAGAAAGTGTTCTTTTAAGAAGTCCAGTTATGACAAATTGAGCAGATTTCTTCATCCATTGAAAGAAGGAGAGACAGTGAGAATACAAACAGTGAAAGGTTTTGACTGAAATGGTCAAGTAACAGATATATATACACTGAGCCAAGATCTTACCTCGTATAATCTGAGGGTGTGGAGTACAGGAGAAAATGCAGACATCTTCTTCCTGTACCAGAATTGATATTGCAACATTGTTCCTGTGATACAGACCCTAGATCTCAGAGCAATTCAGACAATGTTCGTGTTGCAGAACGTGTCTTACCTTCTACTTCCATTCCTGATGATGTTCCCGATGTCCCCAAAGTTGAACATTCAGCAGAGACAGTCCCAGTTGCTAGACCTAATTCCAGTTTCTACGTCATATGATTTGGTCGTATTTCCAGACATAGTATGAAATACATAGCAACCTGGACATAATTGTCTATATGTATTTAGTTCTGTATAATTGCATGGCAAATAATTATTTGTATCAACTGCATGTCAGTCAATGTCGTTAATATTGCATGACTCATTTCTCAAAGAGGGAGGATGTAGAATAGTGTGTGTGTGTGTGTGTGTGTGTGTGTGTGTGTGTGTGTGTGTGTGTGTGTGTGTGTGTGTGTTGTACCTTTAAGAAGCATTTCAAGGTCAGCACTTGCATATAAATAGCAAGCATGTGCTAGCTTCAGTGCCATTTTGAGAGTGCAGCCAGAGAGAGAGCATGTATGAGTGTAATAGCTAGATTGTTTATAAGTTTATCTGAGTTAAAGTTATTAAGCCTCAATGCTGATGTCTTTGTACATAATAAAGCTGCTGAACAGAACCCACAAAGGCTCATCTATTTTATCTTGATTGGACGAGCAACAGATATGTTCTTTGTTTTTTATTCTAGATGTATTTCTAATTATCTTTGGGCATAGTATTAACTCATTCATTTCCAGGAGGAGGAGAGATTTTCCCAGACAACTAATTTCTATTGTGATGACAGCCAGTCACAGAGGCCTTCATTCAGGCATTCATTAGGGCATTTAACTTTAAGACTCCAACCCTAGCCCCTGGTGGTTGACTTGATCAACTGTGTCACTGAAGAGGTATACTATGCCTAACCCACCTGCCATGTGTACATGATTCCTCACACATGAAATAGACAGCTGCTACCACTGGATAAGTACAGCCATGCCCATGTTCCCAGTCCTGGACATTTTCAGTATATGTCAGGCCCCTATTTGCATGGTGGTGATCAGTCAACTGGAATTTCTACTGTCTACCCCCAGGATGGAGAAGCGGGGATCAAACATTCATTCTCACTCTCCCCCAACCAGTTCTTCTAGCACCAGCAGCGCTATTCAAACTTTTGGTTATGAGGAACAGAGACTTAGGCTTTATCCCTGTTATCACTCCATTCCACAGAACAAGGTGGTATATTCTGCACACTTTACTAGTTGAACAAGTCTGTGTGTCCTTTCTACTTTGAGACATTGCTTTAGTTATACCACAACAATCAATCAACACCATATTCAATCTGATGTTTATCAAATTAGATATTCATTAGAGAGATGCTTCTGTTTAATACATTTTAGTTGCACTTTAGATCAGATGAACTGGATTATATCACCATTTTTGATTATGACAATGCAGTGATGAAAACTAAAATTAAACTAAATCAGAATTTCAAAAAATATCCATTTACTAGTGGTTTCAAAAGCAACTATTTTTCAGGCCCAAAATCATTGCTTGGCACAAGAACTCCTCTTCACTGTTACAAATTCCAGCTGACCACTATGAAGGAAGCAATGGGACACCCAGCTATATAATTTTCCATGCAGAGCCGCACCTTGAGCATCAGCACTAGAATCACAGAAAATCAGTGGTATGACAGTTACTCGGATATCAGAAAATCAGCAGTATGACAGGTACTCAGACCTCAGAAAATCAGTGGTATGACAGGTTCTCAGACCCCACAAATCAGTGGTATGATAGGTACTCAGACCTCAGAAAATCAGTAGTATGAGAGGTACTCAGATCTCAGAAAATCAGATGACAGGTACTAAAACTTCAGAAAATCAGCAGGATGACAGGTACTCAAACCTCAGAAAATCATCAGGATGACAGGTACTCAGACGTCAGAAAATCAGTGGAATGACAGGTTCTCGGACCCCAAAAATCAATGGTATGACAGATACTCAGACCTCAGAAAAATCAGTGGTATGAGAGGTACTCAGACCTCTTAAAATCAGTAGTATCAGGTACTCAGACCTCAGAATATCAAAGGCATGACAGGTACTCAGACCTCAGAAAGTCACTGCTATGACAGATACTCAGACCTCAGAAAATCAGCAGGATGACAGGTACTCAGATCTCAGATCTCAGAAAATCAGTGGTATTACAGGTACTCAGACCTCAGAATATCAGAGGTATGACAGCTACTCAGACCTCAGGAAATCAGTGGTATTTTAGTTACCTATCCAAATGTGTCTCAATAATGTTCAATATTCAGAAACTGTTACTTGCTAGGTTTCAAGAAAGTGAATGATATTCATTTAAACTCCGTGAACATAAAGCATCAATTCATTCTTTTACCTGCAGAAAATATTTGATTTGTAAGAATATACCATAAACACATTTCAGTGGTTTTCAAATGTTTTGACCTCCTGAAGAGCTTTTTCTTTAGTAAAGACCTACCTCAGAGTCAAATGCTGCTATTGGGCACATAATTATTTAGGAAGTATTTAACTCACAAAGAGCTAGCATGTATCTATGTTTCTACCTATGGAACATGACTGACTGTACCATGTGCAGTAAAACCAGGTCATGTCTGCCAGTCTGCATCTCAATGAACAGGTATTATGTTATTACAACTGTATGACTTCTAAATTTGCACAATAGGCAACATAATACTACTTTTTATTGTACATGCTAATTTATCATATAGCTGTACACATTAGCATTATCTCACCCAACATTCCTCTGAACTTATTTACACATAGATGTAATAAAAAGAAACCTGCTCCTCCTTCTCTCATCACAACATGTAGTCTGACAATGCATTAAACGCTGACATACTGAGCACCTATTTTCAACTTTAGACCCTAACAAAATCACAGATGAATATGCCATATATGTGGTAAAAAGGAATGATGCTTTGGTTATAACCCAGGCAGATGGGGGTATGGGAGTAAAATGTCTCACTCCAGCCTGCATATCTTTGAGGTGAGGGTGAAAAGGTTGGTTGGTGCTAGTTGCTCCTATGAAAGTTGGGGAATGCATACTACCAATGACCATTCCTGGGACTTAAACCTGAAATCCTGAATTGGTGATAGTAGCGCTCGTGGACAAGTGCACAGTGGAACATGCATGTAGAGAGAGGGCATAGGATTCCTCATGGGGATCTATTACTTGTGTTTGCACCTGGGGCTGTGGTTAAGGACTAAACAGAAATAACATCATAGGCTGTATCACAAATGATGTTAGGACTTTGATTAGTTAATAAAGTCAGGAAGTTTCACATCTTAGAAACAATTATGACCTGTCCAAAAAAATGGACAGTCCCTTAGACTGTATTGAGCAAGGACGTCCTCTCATGGCATTCAAGACAAAAGATTGGACACCAGCAAGGGGCACAAACTCCTCCATTCCTGCATGGATGGCATCTCCCTTTAGTTGTTTCTGTTTCAGTGCAGATTTCCTACATCAAGAATGAAAGTGGTCAAGATCTATAGGAGACTGGGTGATGGCCAGTTAGGGTGGTGGAAACATAGATATATATAAAAAAGCAGCTAAAATTTTGTCATTTCAAGCTGCTGGCCATAAATAGGACCATTTGTTGTCATTTCTGTTACTACAGCACACTGATCTATACCTTAGATAAGGCCAGTTCACTCAACAGCTGTTTCAAGAAAATTTTACAGCTGCATTTTCAGGTTGAATTATATCCCCCCTTCTCCCACCTACCCTAGACATATTGGTTAATGCTATTCATGGATAATGAGGACTTTTCTAACTCTACGATTATATCAAAGTCAAAGTAAACTTTATTGTCATACAGATCAACACAAAGGAAAAAGTGCATATCACTGCACGGAATTTCCATACTCAGGCTCGTACCATAAGAATGACAGTTTACATAAGGAAGATGTATTAAATTAACAAAAATTTAAAATAGTAAAAATAAAAATCAAAATAAGATACTAAAAAAATATTGAAATCTTTTTTTACAGTAGAAGCAAAACAATAACAGGAACAGACTCCGTAGAAATAGAAGGATCCATAAAAAATGGTACTATAAATAAATAAATAAATAAAAAAAGAAACACATGTAAAACTTACCCATCACCAATATATGCCATAAACTTACAGCTTGCAGTTTTCATAGTGCAGATAGAGACGTATAAAGTGAGCCATGCAGAGAGTTATGTAAATAATAATGACATATTGCACATAAATGATGTTTTTCCCATTTAGCAGGTTAGGCTATGGGTTTGTTGTTCAACAGTCTGATAGTATGTGGGAAGAAGCTGTTACGGAATCTGAATGTCCTACATCTAATGCTTCTGTAGCACTTCCTTGTTGGCAGGAGTTTGAACAGTGCATAAGCTGGATGGTGCATATCTCTCAATAGTTTTCCAACTATACTATAGCATCTGTTTGAATATGTGTCCTGTTGGGAGTAAAGAGTGGAGCCAATGATTTTTGTGGCCAATTTAACAATGTTATCCATTGCCTTCCAATAAGCTTGAGAGCAATTTCCATACCAGACAATGATGTTTGTCAGTACTCTCTCAATCGTGGTGCTGTAGAAGGTTAGTAGGACCTGTGGGTGGAGGTTAGCACTACAAAGTCTCATAAGGAAGTGGAGATGTTGTTGGGCTCTTTTTATAAGGTAGGAAGTGTTTGTGGCCCAACTTAGGTCTCGCGCAGTATGTACCCCTTAGGAATTTCGTGTTATTTACTCTATCCACTGTGGCACCATTGATCATGATAGGGGTTTGTGGCTTATTCTCATTCCTAATATCAACAATGATTTCCTAGGTTTTCCCAACATTTAGTGCTAAGTTGTTTTCAGTGCACCAAGGAACGATTTGGTTCACCTCCTTCCTGTAGGCAGTTCAAGATAATTATGAATTCATGCCTATTTACTATGAAAGATTTAGAATTTTTTTAAAAAAGCACACACAAATTCAGCTATTCAGATGTAGAGATTAAAGCACATCTCATGAAAAATTGTCAGTAGGGAAAAAAAAAAAAAAAAAAAAAAATCCTTAAATGTCACAGATGTAACAAATAAGAACACACTACACTATGCAAGATCACTAACAATATCTGAGAAAGAACATCAAGGAAAACTGATGGCATCCAAGCAAAACTTGTTAATGTTATATTGTAGAATACTAATACAACTCCCTCAGAGTCAAATTAGAAAAAATGGGTTATGAAAAATCTACGCTTTCATGGCAATTCGCCCTCCTTCATATACTCCCGGTAGGCATAGACATTAAGAATATTCATTTTCTAATAACATCTTTTATGCTGATAAAATACTATATCACCCTAAATTGGAAAGATAGATCGGCTCTTTCATGAGAAGGACTCAAACGGATAGCTGGGAAGCATTTTTCTGCTCACAAATATTTGTGGTATTCCATGAGGCTAAATCCGTCACAGAGGGATGCATGGAAAATGGTGTATGAATTTATACTAACATAATCACACAGCAGTCAAACCCCCTACTTGGGGGCTCTCCCTAGATGGGCTTTGTATATAGTTACTGAATGTAGAGGAATTTTTGTTTGTACTTTTCTTTTTGTCATGCTGTTTGATATGATTTGTTATGATATGATTAAAAATCAATAAAAAGAATTTAAAAAAAAAAAAAAGAATACTAATACAACTAACATGCTATTCCTTTTTATAAAAATGTTTGTTTACAGAGTGCACATAAAAGGCTGGTTTTGCCAAAGCACAATGCCTGTTGTCTGTAACAAAAGTAATGCATGCTACCTTTTAGAAACTTGGGTTATGAAAACAAGTAAAACATCACAGGTTCTCTGGTTATGGTTCACTTCTAGGCAAAAGGGTATCAAGTCTTAGGGAAACCTTTCTTCTCTGAAGCCAATGCAATGGGCCTCCAATTCTCACTATTACTACTCCAGACTCATCTGGTTCTTCTATAATTTCTGACCCCTTTTTTATGCATCTTTTATTGACATCAGTGGTTATTTGTCAGTGATACCTTAATCTGGATCCACCAGTTTTATCTTTTTTAGTTTTGCCTTCATTTTTATGTCTTTATTTTTATATTAAAGTTTATGGGTATTCCTGTTCGAGTCTGCATGGTAGTTGTTCTGCTATATAAGTTATGGTAAGTACATAACTAAAAATCTGATGTTGTCCTTCTCATTCTGCTTCACTGATAGGTCAGAGTCCCCAGGTATATGATTTCTTGGGTGGCCTCATGAATGATATGCCAGAGCACCAAGGAGCCAAAGGATGTTATGCTCCTGGAAACCATGTCCAACTTATAATGGGACACAAAGGTATGAGACTTGGACCAGGTAGCTTCAGCACAAATGCCATCAATAGAAATTTTAGAAGAAAAAGACACTGACACAGCTATGGATCTTGTTGAATGGACTTTTGGAGAAGTAGACAACTTTAGACCATTTTTCTCATAAAAAAAAGATATATAATTGGTTATCTACTTTACTATTGTCACTTTGAAAACTGCTTGACCCTTATGATTAGAAAAAAAAAAGAAACAAAGAACTGCTCTGATTTCCTGAATTGTTTTGTCCTATGAAGGTAGAAACATAACTGTCTGTGAACATCCAAGGAATGTAGTATATATTCTCGTTTGTTGGAATAGTTATGAAATACCACTGGCAACTGAATGCACTGATTTATATTAGCCTTTGTAGCTACCTTTGGCATGAATGAATGATTAGTATAGAGGGAAACCCTATCCTTAAGAAAGATAATGTAGGGAGGCTTGGATGAAAGAGCCTGCAGGTCAGAAGCCATTTTTCCTGATGTAATGGCAACGAGTATAGCAGACTTCCAGGATAAATATTTCAAGTCACAATCATTAACTAGTTCAAAGGGGCTTTGGGTCAAAGCTTGTAGGATGACAGTCAGATCCCACAGAGGAATTGGATCCATGGTTGGAGGCCTAAGAAGAAAAATACCTTTCATAAAGGCTTTACATAACCTGGCTGAGGCCACAGATCCTGAAGGTAATCTCAAATGGAAATTGGATATGGGTGCTAACTGGAGATGAATGGTCACAAAACTAGAACCTTGTTTAAATAAAGATTTCAGAAAGGAAAGAGTCAAGGAAACAGGAGCTGAAAAGGGATCAATGTGATTATTAGCAGCCCAAATAGAAAATCGTTTTCTCTTACTCTTATATACTTTCTTGGTGAAAGCTTTATGAGAAGCTAGAATGATAGCGTTGACTGGCAAAGAGAACCTGGTCCCTCTGACAATCATGGGAACTGGAGAAACCATGCAGTAAACATTAGTGAGGGGAGATCCAGGAGGAGTCCTAGGGTAGGGTGAGAAACAAGGTCTGGTTTGGGTTCCAGTATCCATGGAGGATGTTTGAGGTGAGACCAGAGGAAGGTGAACCAAATCTGATGAAGCCAAAAGGGGGCAATGAGGATCACTGTGCTTTTTAAGAGTTTGGCTTTCTGAAAAGATTTTGGGATCAGTGGAATAGGAGGGTAACCATAAAGGAGACTGAGGGCCAATCATGGACCAGAGCATCTCTCAGGAAACTTCCTGAAGGAGGGATCAGAGCAAAATAACTGCTGCACTTGTTCTTGCAGGGGGATGCAAAGAGATCACAGCAGGAGAAACCTCAGTGGTTGAATACCTTGTTTGCTATTGACTGATTGAGGGATCACTTGTGAGGCATTAGAATGGATCTGCTGAGCTTGTCTGCCAATATGTTGGATTTTCCTGGTACACATGTTGCAAGTAGGAAGTGGTTTAAAGAGATCATCCATTCCCAAACCCTCATGGCCTCTCTGCAAAGAGGATATGAATGGGTTCTTCCTTGCTTGTTGATATACCAGACTACTGACATGTCTGTGAGAATTGCAATGCTCCCCAGAGGGAATGGCTTGTAATGATAAGATGACAGCTCTCATCTTGAGGACACTGATGTACAGTCTAGTCTCTATCTGAGTCCATGTGCCTTGGATCATCTTTCCTTTGAAATCACCCCAACCCTAGATGGGAAGCATCTGTGGCCACTATGGCTGTTGGGGGGAGGATGGAAGGTCTGCCGACCATCAGATCTGTGTGAATCCACCACTGTAAATGAGTCCTGAAAATGCTGGTCAACATGATCGGAACAGATAGGGACTGATGTAGAATCAACCATTGAACAAATAGTGTTCATTGAAGAATGTGCATATAGTACCTAGCTAGAGGAACCAGTATTTTTCCAGCTGCCAGAGACCCAAGGGCTCATAGAATCAATCTGGCAGGAGGAGAGGGATGAGACAGAATGGCTTGGACTTGAGTCAAGGTGTTCATGCAGTGCTGAGGCAAGAAAGCTATCTGTGTAATGGTGTACAGCTGGGCCCCAGTGAAGTCCAAAGTTTGTACCAGCAATGGTTGTGACTTGTCTATGTTTATGGGGATGTCTAGAAAGTGATAAAAATAGTCCCTGGCCTGAGATAGTTGACACTGGGGGGGGGGGGCAGTCAGGAACCAATCATCTAGACATGGGCAAACCTGAAACCCTTGCAGTTGGAGATGAGCTGCAAGCACTGCCATGCACTTAGTGAACACCTGGGAGGATGTGGTGAGGCCAAAGGGCAGGGCATGGAATTGGAAGTGATTGGCTCCTTGGCAGAAGCGCAGATGACTTCTGGAGCTCCTGTCTATTTTTATGTGATATTACACATCCTTGAATTCCACAAAGCACATCCATTTGTCTTTCCTTATTAATGGAAGGACAGACTGAACTGTTACCATCTGGAACTTTTCTTTCTTTACATATACATTGAGTTTGCTTAGGTCTAGGATAGGCCTCAGGTTACCTGTTTTCTTTTACACCAAAAAGAAATGGGAGTAAGTTCTAGATCCTCTCTACTTGGCTGGGAGCTCTTGGATGGCTCTCTTTTGCAGTAATTTTTTGATTTCTATAACTGCCAACCCCCTCTGGTGGGAGTGGAACATCGGGGAATTTCTTTTGAATTTTTGGATGGGGTAGAGAAAAGGGAATGTAATAGCCTCTAGATATCATGCTTTGCATCAAAGCATTTGTCATTATTTGGGCTCAGGCACTTGGGTACAGGGAAAAATGGCCCTGACTGCCTCCAGAGTCAGACAATTGCACTGAAAGGGCTTATCAAAAAAAGGTTCCCTGAAGCCCTGGTTTTGTGGGTCCCCTCTGCCTCTGGAGTGGCATCTCCCATTATAGCCTCCTCCTTAGCCTATGGAGGAGTACTTTCCACTTTGATCAGGAAAGGAGCCTTGAGATTTATGGAACCAAGTCTTCTTAGCCCCTCTTTGATTCCTTGAGTAGGTTTGTTGAGGGGTGGAAAACTTCAGCCCCATGGCAGACAAGGTCTTACCTTGTTGCTTGCTGCGGGTCATGCTGTCCTTAACTGGTGGTCCAAACAATGAAGAACTATCAAAGGTGGTATTGACAAAAGATGCCTTAAAGAGCTCTGCAAAATCACAAAGCCTCATCCATGCATATTGATGTATCTCAATGCCAGTGCCGGCCGCCCTTGACCATTCTTCCACTGAGTGGGAAATGAGCTTCATGGAAGAATTTGCTAGGGAGGTAAGAGTGGTTAGCTTTGGAGAAATCTTATCCAACTCCTCCTTAGGCATGCACTTCACCAAGGATTCAGAGAGTTCCTTAACCAGGTCTCTCTGAAGGTGAATAAAATGTGCCAAGTAATTAAGTGCTCTAAGAAAAAAGGTTGCTGAGGCAATGGCATGCTTCCTGAACCTGCCCAGTGCTCTGAACTCCCTGTTCGGTGGATGGACAGTCAAGTTCTGCTGACTGAGGTCTTTGCTGCCACCACCATAGCATCAACTGAAATGCCCTTACTCCAAGAAGATCAGTCCTTGAGGGGAGAAAAGATTTTGTAGAGGCTCTGTGGTGTTTTTCTCCTTCCAGGTCTGACAGGTGACAAGATCCATCAGATCATCTGCCGGGAAGACTACACAAGATTGTAGATGGCCTCACCCTGAAGGCCTCCAGCAAAATGGATTCCTCTGAAGAGGAGTTTTTGGATGACTAGCCATATCTTTGCTTTAAAATTTCTAAGATTTCTGCAAAGGAGATATCATCTGGTGGTGATTTAGGATACCACTCTCCCTCATAGTAGTCCATATCCTCAGAAAAGGACTCCATATAGGTGTCCAAGTGCCTCTTCTTGCATGTCCTCTTCCGTGGAATCTCATCCATGGGATATTCTGGGGAGGAGTTGGAAGAGGAAGGGGCCACCTAAGATGAGATGTTTTGGAGGTACTTAGAGGCAGGCTGACCCTAGACAGAAATGGGAAGTCCAAGGCCCAGATCTAATGCAGGAACATGGAGAAGAGCAGAAGTCAAAGGGTCCGGTGCTCTGCTTGCAGAGAAGGTCTTTTCTAGAACCTGGAAAGCTGAATGTCCCAGGGATACTCCACTGAATTCCGTAGGAGCTGAAGCTCCCAATGAAGATGGCTGGAGCCCACTTGAACCTTGTCTCCTAGACAGAACTGGACCCGCATTGTTGAGAGCTGATGTTCCAAGGGGAAGGGAAAGATCCAAAAATACTGGAGCCGAACCCCACTCGTCAGATCCAGCTGTGGCATCCTAGATCTGGGACTCTTCTGATCCAAAGACCTCGGAGAAGAGTTAGTCAAGGTTACAGTCGGTGCCAAGGAAACAAAAGTCCTCTGATCTGACCCCGAATCCCTCTGAAGACAATTGTCCTGGAGCTCTGAAACATGGATCAGAGAAGGAGAAAAATAAGTGGGAGAAATACTCTCAGATCCACAAGGAGATAGATCTGGACCTACCCCATCTGAATATGAGCCTTGATGATAGACCTTACTATCTTGTCCATGTAATCATACAGGCTTCTTGAGGTTCTGGAAGAAGCCACTGATGAAGGACATGAGTGCCTGGGGGTTTGCAAAATTTTTATCAGAACTGTGGGATAAATGGATCTAACTGATCTCCCAGGAGAATGAATAGTAGACTGCAGATCTGGGGATCTGTGGATGTGAGGAGCCACATGAGAACTTGGATCCAACCTCTTAGGATTCAGAGAATTTGGAGTAGTAGAAGGCTTACTAGGATCCATCAAATCAATGAGATCTGAGGGAGCTGTCATTGGTCTCAGTGCCGACATCTTTGGACCCAAATCTTTTGAAATCTTGGTTGGAGGCTCTGAAGACACCCTGTACTATTTGTGATGGCATTTATTTGCTTTGGAGCCAAGCAATTCCTTTGATGGAGGTTGAGCCCCTGGATAAGATAAAGGAGAGGGCATAAGGTCCTATAGAATAAGTTTGTTGTTCCTCTCTTGAATGGCTCTAGGATTAAACCTCTCACAGTTACTACAAGAGGAATCCAGGTGAGCTGCCCCTAAACAATAGCTACATTTGTCATGTACATCTGAGTGTGGGATTTTCCTTTCACTCTTGGCACACCTTGTAAAGCCTGTTGGTTTTTCTTTGCTGAAAAAAGAAGAAATATATTATATATATATATATATATATATATATATATATATATATATATATATATATATATATGTATATATATATATATATATATATATATATATATATATATATATATATATATTGTTTTTTAAATAGGAAAAAAGGGCCAAAGTCTGAAAGGAAGGAAAGGTGGAAGAGAAAGGGAAGCCATAATGCACCTCATACATACTGAAAGTGAAGGGAGAAAACTTAAAAGAATGTAATATTAAGAACAATTACCTATAGGTTAAGTTTAAAGAAAGTTTAAAGAAAATGTAATTACAGAAAATGCTTATCTTCTAGAGTGCTGGTAACCACATTTGTACACATGTGCAGCAAACAAGATCTGAGGAGGTTGAGCTAGGGGTAGAAGATTGTTGGTAAGGGAGGAGCTTGAACCTGGAAACTGAAGTCTGTAGAAGGCAGCAGAGTCAGATCTGAGGATTGGATCCATCTGTAGAAGGCAGCAGAGTCAGATCTGAGGATTCGATCTGTAACCCATCAGTTAAACAGAATGAGAAGGACAACATCAGATTTCGGTACTATCTAATGTCTTTGTTTGTTGTTCATACCTTGCTTTGTGTATTTCATCTTGTCTTTCTAAAAGCTCTTTATCCCACTCTTTCATTTTATTACTAGCTCATCTTCCCATTCTATCTTTAATATGCATTTTTAAGGAGTCCCATAGTATGACTTTACTAACTTGACCACTATTATTCACAGATAAAAAATTCTCAATGGGTTCCTTAAGATAACTCTTAAATTATTTTAATTTCATTATATCTATCTATATATATATATATATATATATATATATATATATATATATATACTGGGATTCTATAAATAATCTGAGATTTCCTTATATCCATTAATAATATTAATACTAAGTGCATTATGATCAAATAAAGGAGAAGGAATAGTTTTAAAATAATTTACTTTATTAAGTAAATATGTAGAGGCATAAATCCTATCAATTCTAGTTTGTATCCCATGAACATAAAAATAATGAGTGAAGAGCAATGGCTTATCTTTTGCTTTTACCATTAAATAAACTAAATTATTATTACTGACCCATCTGTTTAGTGCTTTAACTGATGCCAAAATTGAAGCTTTCTTTTCTTCACTTTTATCTTCTGTACTAGATATGTAGTTAAATCCCCTGCTAGAATTAAACTACCCTTCCAGTGACTTTGTAGTATATTTAAGTGACCATTAGGTACTCTTGCACCCATTTCAGGGATTCAGCAAAATCATCTAGTGTATAGAGTTTGCCATTATATTTAATTATTATAAAGTTATACATTCCTTTAGGATCATTAATGGAGTCCATGACTTTAGACATTACAGTAGATTTTCTCCAAAGTATAGCTGTTCCTTTCCTCCTTTTTGTTAAAAGAAACAGATGATAACATTTTGCAACCTAAATTACTTAAATACTGTATATCTTTATCTGTCAAGTGAGTCTCTTGCAAGAATATGTCTCCTCTGTTTAATTTTAGATATCTCATTAATGATTTCCTTTTTTGTCATTTTTAATCCATTTACATTAATAGGTAATAGATTAAAACTATCCATATTGTGTATTTAAAAAGTGTTTTTAAAGATAATATGACACATTTATCCACTATGTTAAAATTAATTATTTATAAGACTCTAATGCATTCCACCAACATTATCTTAACATTCCACGTTTTTTGAATTCTTCCTTTCTACAATCTAAAATACTAAAACTCATACATAGCAAAGACAAAAAACTAGTCTACAGCTGTAACTGTGTAGAGTATTGATAAAACACAACCTACTATGGATGCCAAAGTTTCTAAATTGCCTATTGAATAGATAAACTGCTACACTATTTCTCTGCCTATCAATACCTAAAACTTCATCATAAAAACTATTCAAAGGCTATCATGACTTACAAATAATCAATATATGTTATATTTAAGGTAAAATAAGAGACTACTAATTTAGTTGCATAATTTGCCATTTAAAACTGTTCACCCCATTACTACATAAAAGTTTAATACTCCTCTTCTATCAATCACAAATATTAAATAATCCAATAAATGGTGCACTGTATACTTATTTATGTAACAGCAGTATACATTTTCCATTAATTATTCCTAAATTGTTCACTCATTCAACGTTATTATAATTAAATCTCTAAATAAATAAGTAGAACAAAGTGGGACCTGAAGAGATAAAGATATTTGTAAACTTGCAGGTGACAGGTAATCTTATCATACTAAACTATTATGCAAAAGGAAAATCAATGCACATATATATATATATATATATATATATATATATATATATTTGTTATGCAAAAACATATGCACATTTTATAGATCTAACAAAAGATCTGAATTAATTTTAAAAGTGCAAGTGTCTATATCTCAAAATTATGTAACACCCTTAATCTGATAAATATCAAAATATTTAAAAGTCCTTTAACTTATTAAACTAATTTATAAAATATCTATATTACTGAGGTCAAACAGAATGTCTTGCTATTTCTATGAAGACAAAAAATAAAATAAATAATGTGCAGTCTACATTTTATTCAAAAGTTACAATGTACTTAATTCAAACCTCATTCTCCTTTCCCAGTTTCAAACATACTGAAAAATGTACTTTAGTTTCTATGAACATAGATGTACTGATTCATCAGTATAACACTCAAACTTCAGCTCTAACTTATGAAATGAGTTATTTCAGGTAGCATTAGTGAATTTAATAACATACAATATGCAAAAAGCTTCAAAGTTCACATTTCAAATTTCAACTTTCAGGATATTTTCAAATATTTTATATGATTTTCTATGTAAATAATATGAGATCTTGTACATTAACATTTCTGCTATATGCAGGTATATGTAATGCATATCTTTCTTTTAAGAAGCTTGATATTTAAATATAATTTTTTTTCCCAAATGTATTTGCCCATGGATCATCTACCTTATTCTATATAACTTGTATTTCTAAAATCTCCCATCAAAGAGCTATTTAATCATCAGATTACAGCATGTGTATATATTTCTTCACTTACTGATACTGCTCTTTTACTAATCTTACTTAGTAGATATTTCATTCCTTGTGTATATGCATATTATTTATAAGATGTTTACTCTTATTAATTCTAGTATTACAAGCAATATTGACTATTTATAAAATAATTTCTGCTTGTTTAATTTCAGTGTGTTTTTAGCCATTGTAAACTGCTGTTCTGATCTAAGCCCGCATCCTGACATTAGAATTTGATTACTGAATGTGAAGATGGCAGTTCACAGCACACAGCAGCTGCTAATTTATTCTGTAAGATTCTCATTCTTCTTAATTCATTTAAACTGTTTTAATCAATAACAAACATCTACTTTACTTTTTTCCATTAATATGTATAGTTAAGAGTTAATAGCACTACAGCATAAGCTATTAACATTCAACCAAGTGTAAGCAAATTATATGTCAGCAACAGCTCAGTATGAAACATTACTATAGCTTTTGTTTTACCAATTCTTCACTTCTAAGAAAAGAAAAATATGTTATTTTGATTGGATTTCCCACATATATACTTAAAAAAAGAAAGAAAAAGAAGGTTCCTTTTTGTATTCAAAGACATTGGTGATGAACTTTGTCCTAGATTTTCTTCAGAACAGCTCAAAACAGGAAGCCAGGCAAGCAAGAATTCAACATTTTATACAAGTGTAACATTGTTTTGTTCTAAAATAATTTTTGAAGTATTTGCTTCATAAATGACATGTGAAAGGAATGTGTTACACAGGAAGGAAGAAAGAAAACAAAATCAACAACACTTTAACACTTCTAATTAGCATATTACTTAGATCTGGCATTCAGTTAACCCAGCAATGTGCATACTAAGCAAAGTTTAACAAATACAATTCTTATTTTATATAGTCTTAAATTTACCAATTATATTCTTATAATTTAATGGCATTCTCTTACAAGAAACATTGTTTAATGTTTAAAAACACACTTACAAGTTTAGTTAAATGAAACATATTAAGTTTGTCACTGTAAATATAGTAAAACAGTAAAGCTAACCATTTTTACCCCTCACCATGAACATGTTTTAGCTTAAACTATAAAGACATACCTGCATTACGTTGAGAGGCTTAAACTTCAATATAAACCTTTAACTTAAAGGGTAAATCTATTGTTTCAGAAAATAAAAGTCCTGCAATCAGAGAGCAAAAGTAACTTGTTTTTAAGCTTTTTAATTTTAGAATAAGTTTTAAAGAAAGTCAGCTCACGCTGTCTCTTGAGGGATACACATTTATATTTACATTTATATACATACAGCAGTTACATTTATACATTCTAGGATTTTACAGAGGTAAAAGTTGCTAAAGAGAAAGCTCACATGCAACTTAGTGAATTGTACAGGCAGCAGTTATTGTGTGTCATTTTATTTAATATTTGTGGGCAAAGTTTCTCAACATATCTAAAGTCATACTGGTGAATGGGCATTCATCTGTAGCAAGGTGTGGCACAAATTTTCTATAATACCCATTCATATCCAAAAAGGGCCCCAACTTGATTTCCAGTTCATGGTGCTGTACAACCATTTATCACCTCTACGTTCTACTTCTGTGGTTTGGAAATCTCCCTTCCTATTACATTACCCAGGTGTTTGACATCTTTCATGCCAATTTTTCTTTTAGAATGTTTCACTGTAAGATGTGCCTTCTTAGGGGAGTTCAAGACACCTTATACTTTGGGAAGATGTGAATTTCTATCTAAAGAATGGCATAATTATATCATACAGATACACAGCAGCACAGAGTTAAGAAGATTTAAGGAAGCTATACTTTAACTGTTGGAAAGTGGCTAATCCCATCAGAGGATTTTGTATTAAAATAGGCCACCCAGGATTAAGAAGGCAATTTTCCATTTGTTTATTTAGTCAGGGGAATCTGCCAGTAGCCTTTATGAAAATCCTGTGTTGTTAAGAACATAGCTTTTCCCTAGTCATTTGATTAGTTTGCCTATTCCAGGCATAGAATAATTGCTAAACTTAGAAATGTTATCAAGTTTTCTGAATTCATTGCAGAACTGATGGCTACAGCTGTTTTTGTAACCAAGATTAGAGGGCTATTCAGTTAGGTGGTAGGTTTTTCAATAACACTTAGTTGAACAATTTTAACAATTTTTTTTGTTTGTTTGTTTTTTTATTTTTTTGCTTTGCTTTGAGAGACATATATATATATAAGGCTTCATATTAATCTTTGTCCATGGTTCACTTTTAGTATACTGTTCAACTGAATTAATTTTGTTAGACTATTATGACAATAATTTTTGTTTCATGATAGAAATTCTTCTGTCTGCTGTTTTGGGGAAGTTTGAAAATGTGTCAGCTGCCATGACCTAAGACATGTACAATAGTTTTCCCTTCTTCTCAGGCTCCTGGACCACAACTGTCATACTTGTCACAGCTATCTGTATCTCATTCAGGACATCAGAGCATTTATATGTTATTTAATATGCTTTTAAACTATAGGCATTACTACATTTAATGTGATCTCTATTCTGGAATAATCTGTCTTTAATCTGCCATGTATGCTGGTATAATCTACCTTTAATCTGCGTTGTATATTGGAATAATGCTGCAATGCAATTTTTAAAGGGGTCTTCTGATGTGTCTTTGCTAATATGTCACAACCCCCAGGGTGTCTCCAATACAGAAGTTCGAAATGACTAAACTTTTGATGCCTGTGTTACTTGGCAGATGACAAATAAGAGATAAGGTAAGAGATGATCCCAATTTTGTTCATCCTCTACAATGACTTTCCTTATTTGGAATTATAAGGTTATGTTGAAATGTTCTACTAGGTTGCCAGTCTGGCATGACATACTGAGGTCCTCAGTTACTTTACCTTGAAACTGTGGCATAGATGATGCATAGTCTTGGTCATACATGGAATAGCTTCACCATGGAGAATAGGAGAACTAAATTCCTTGTTATAGCTTTGGCACTGTCTTTTCAGCATAGAATCACTTCTGAATATATAGTGATATAATCTAGGACTATTTGGGTGCAATGGGATTCATTACTAGACTTAATCAGAGAAATATCCAAGGCAATCTCCTGAAAAGTATATCTTATTATATGTATAAGAATTAGATTATTTTTAAAGTTAGGGACTGAGCAGTTTTCCAGACATCCTGCTCAAAGAACTTCAATTTCTCTAACTATGCAGAACCAATAGTGTCTAGTTAAAATTTCAGCATTGATTTGTCTATGTCTAGGTGCCTCAAAATTCATGGCTGTGTGCAAGATGCTGAAGGGTGTGGGTGCTAGCATCTCATGAACTATTTTCTCTGTATCTTCTCAAGATGTTATCCTTCTACTGAGCCTTTTTTATAATCTGACTAATTCATTGGAAGGTCTGCTACATCAAGTGTTTCATCCCTTATAGCTTCTTGTGCAATAGAGTGCTCAATCTTTTCCCCTTCGAGCACAGGCACAGAAACGTCACCCTACTCCTCATTTGCTTACACCAGTATTAGTGTGACTATCAACAATTATTTGCTTCTTAAAGGTTAGACTTTTCTTGCTATGGTTCTTCATTTTGTGGCAGTGTGCTACCTCCTGCCTGTTTTCTCCATTTGACTGAAGTTTTTCTTCATTAGATCTTCTGGAATTAGTCTTCTCAGAGCTTGAGGACTGCCCCAGGGATATTTCTTTCTCCAAATCCTTACTTATGATGTCTGCCTTTTTCTCACAGAACTCTGTTCCTAGTCATGTCTCACTTCACATCTGCTCTATAACTTCTGGAGAGGACATACAGTCTTTCTGAATCTGTTGTCTCATCAATATCCTTGTTACCTAAGGGCTCCCTAGTACTATTTTTGGGGTTTATTCATTATTTATTCATCAACCACTATATGTTGAAGGTCATTTCAGTGATTGATGAAATCTTTCCCAGGGTAATGAACCCCTTGGCCAAAGGCGCACTGGAACGCAAACAGCACAAAATCCAACACACCCAAGTGGGGAGCTTCTCTCTCCACACCCTCCACACCACTCCTAAATATATATACGAAATCCAGGATCACACTACAGTGGGGAAAAGGGAAAAGTTGTGGTGCTGGCCAAGTGCATCCTTACCCTTGGAAAGATATTGTAAATTGCTGAAATGACATTCACCATATAGTGGCTAATGAATAAAGGTTTGATGAACTAAATGTTTGATTAAGTGATATAGACCCCTATTTTTTGGCACTATCCAAACCCAATTATTTTAATGTTCACAACTATCAGTGGTTCATAGTGCTTGGGGGTAGCTAGGAATTTGGGCTAGACTCCTCAATGCTCTACTGGACTGCAAACCTAGTAACTAACTATGAACCTAAATCACACTCATGTATCTAAGTATAGATTAACAGATATGGATATATAAGTATATACTCAACACAAAAAAATGTTCACAAGAAAGACAATACTATTTTATTAAAAGCAAAAAAATAAATAAATAAAAAAATAAATAATAACTTTCAAAGAATGAAACAAGTTTTATCTACAAATATGTTGTGAGATGTTATCTAGACTCAGCAGAGTCACTGAGCAAAAGTTGAGATATGCAATTTGTAAAAAAAAAAAAAATCAATCTTTAAGACTTTTTAGAATACATTGTGGAAACTCCACCCACCCCATTCCATTGTGCTCAGGTTTACTGCAGGAAAATTAAATAATTTTACCTGCTACAAACAAAACCAAAGCAACCAAGCTTTAATCCATGTTTACCAGCTCGTCAATGTCTAAATGTTTTTTCCAGTGTAGCAGTCACAGTAGGAGACAAAAGCCTGAGAACGTCATTTTTACTAAGAAATTTCTGATTAGGTTCTCAGTAAGCATCAGTTACACGGGTAGTCAGGTGATGGACCATCTCTAACTATTCAAGCAAGCATGGATTGACAAATAAGCATGACCTGACAAATTATCTAACAGACTGGTTCAAGACCTACCATGCATGGAGCAGTTATGGACTAGAATTTCTTTCATCATGAGCTCAAATGCCACCACAGACAGCCTCAGTTCATGTCAATGAGTTATGTTAGCTCACAGCAGCATATTAGACATTGGGTGATATTCATAGTCCGGGGCTTTGTATTTTCATAGCTCTGATGAGAATGGCCCTATATGGATATACAAATCCTACACTTTCTGCATGAATACATACATATGAAGGAGTTGCTGTAAACACCCCCCCCCCATATTGCAAAAGTTTAACATGCTTAATGTATAAGTGATAGAGGCAGCCACTATGTTAAGGGGCTTTACACATATGCTTATAAGTACAATTCATAGACATAAATCTATAATGACCTCATTTGCATACTAAGTGTATGAATAGCCTTGAACTTACACCAGTAAGCAGCAGTTTTTCAGGAGAATATGGAGATGTGAGGGGAAATAGGTTGAGGTTATGCATACCTAGACATCTCACTGAAGGAGTCACTTGGAGAAATATTTCACTCTGGTGCTTGTGCATACCTGGACATATTACGGAAGAGGTCACTTGAGGAAATGTTTCATCTTGGTGCTTATACATAGTAGGCCATACTACTGAGGGGACCGCTTGGATGAATATTTCGTTTTGGTGCTTGTACATACCTGGTCATTTTACTTGAAAGGGTTGCTCAGCAAAATAATTAATTTGTGTGCCAGGGAAATGCTTGTGCATACATGGTCAGACTGCTGAAGTGATTGCTGGACAAAATAATTTCATTTGCGTCATTTTATTGCTTGTGCATACTTAAGACAAACTAATGAAGAGGTTGCTGGTGGAAATAATTAATTTGTGTCTCAGGGATGTGCTTGTGCATACTTGGATAAATTACTGAAGGAATGGCTGGGGGGAAGTTCAGCACTGTAACTCCCATATCAAAGGTGATGCATTGTTTTTAACAATGAATGTGAGTACACCACCAGTGTCAGACTATGAATTGTAAAACTGCCTCATTAGCATGCTGTGCTGTGCTTCACAACACTTCTCTTTTGCTTATTATTTTTACAGCCTTTTGCATTAGCCCAAATGGCCTCTATTAACCTCACCTTTGCTTTGCTGATTTGTAAGCATCAGGAATACTTCTATCACATGTGAACAAGTGACTATGAATACCAGCCATAATGTGAAATGTCCTTCTCTGCATCAGAACATTATGACTATGAATCCTCAGTCCTGCCAATATCTGGACAATTTCATATATGTACCTGTAAAGCTTGAAAGCAAAAAAAATGTAAGAAGATCATAGGATCATAAGAGATTACTAGGCAATCAACCGTGAGGTTGTTTTAAGCCCGGCCATTTCAGCTCAATGTAATACCATAGAAGTACTAGTCAATATCCAAGAATCCATGTAGTGATGACTGCCCATGTCCAAGAGGGTTGTGAGTACTATCCCTGGTAATAATTTATGGTGCCCCAGCCACTCGTCCAGGTTCCTCTTGAACAGTGTCATAGAGGTGCTCCATTTCATATGAATTGATAGCCTGTTCTAAAGATGTGGCAGTCACTAGGAGATAAAACTGTCCCTCGAGCAAGTCCTATTTAAGTCACAGGACATATTTAAGTCCCTGGAATGGGTAGGCCTAGACCCATATGATTTACAGATATGCAGTAAGTTCATCAGGTTTGGGTTGCTCTGTAGGCAGGCATACGTCTCCCCTAAGAAGTCTATACAATATGGATTATAGTGACAGGGACCGTCAGTCCATGTAAGGCACATGCTGCAGGCCCTTGATCTTCTTTGTTAGAAACCTCTGAGGTCTCTCTCTAATTGCTACAGGTGCTTTTTATGGTGCATACCGAATGGAGCATTATACTCAATTATGGGCCTGATAAGTACTGAGTACAGGGGATTATAACTTCTTTTGCTCTCGAATATGCCTTTACTAATCAGGTGAGCTATGTGGAAAGCTTTCCTTACAACAGCAGACATGTAGTGGTTGAAGTTAAGATCACGGTCAACCTGTGATCCCAGGTCCCTTACCATTTCATGCATACCTATGGTATTGTTGTTGAGTTGATAGTGTGAAGAGACATTGTTTCTGCCAAAGGGAATAATGATGCATTTCTCTGCACTTAGTTTGAGACCATGATTAATACACCAGTCAGTGGTTTGTGTGAGATCTTCCTGGAGTATACTGACATCATGTGGGGATTCAATGATTGCACCTTGTTTGCAGTCATCTGCAAACTTGGTCAGCCACAACCCTTATGTTTTGACCCGAACTTCTGAGAAGTATATACCAAACAGTAGGCAGCCCAGCACTGGCCCCTGTGGCACTCCACTGGTAACAGGTCTGCTGGTTGATCTAGAGTCACCCACTCTGATAGTGTGTGACCGGTTTGAAAGCCAGTTAGCAAGTCATCTTACAACAAAGGGGTTTACATTCAGTTTGCTAAGTTTATCAGTAATGTCTGAATGTGGGATTGTGTCAAAAGCCTTTGCCAAGTAAAGGTATTCTATGTGCACAGATTTGCCCTCATCAATGGCCTTGGTCACACTTTCAAAGAAATCCACCAGATTTAACAGGCAGGATCTACCATTTACGAAGCCGAATTGGGTAGGATCCTGGGTTTGGAGGTCACCTATGTATTCACTTATGAGGTCCATAATGATACATTCCATGACCTTACAGATAAGGCTGGTCAGGCTTATGGGTCTGTAATTCCCTGGGTCTGTTGCTAGGCCATCTTTGTGGAGGGGAATAACTGTAGCTGTTCTCAATTCCAAAGGAACAAAGCCTGTGGTTAGTCTAGGATTGAAAAAGGTACTTAGTGGTGATGCTAGTTCATGTTTTAGCCTGCTTAGAAGACAGCCTGGGATGTCATCTGGTCCCATAGAGGTTGTGTTCTTTGCCTTGGACAGGATTTTAAGGACCTGGTCCTCAGATATGCAAGGTGGGAGGGAGTTTGGGGGGAGGGTTTGTTTTAATTTAGGAGGTGATAAAGGAGTGAAATTTTCACCAAACCTAACTGCTAGCAGGTTCACTATCTATGTGGAGTCAGTGTGTTTGATGCCATTGGCCATCAGTTCTGCACATGCTTGGGCCCTATCCCTTAGATTACAGCCCAAGTCACGAAAGTCATCATGGAAACATTGACAGACATTCCAGCTGCATACATAACAGGGAATAGAAGCATTCTGGCAAATTCCCTGAGCAAAAATGGGATCCATATTGCACAATAGACTGTCAGTATGTTGATGTTCAGCACAAATAAAAGTGGAAGGCTATGAGTATAACACTGATTGTATCCATAGCAAATGAAAAAAGTTGAATTATTTTGTAAATTATAAATGAAGGACGTCTTTCATGAAGCATGTTACTCCAGCAGTAAAGGTTAAAAAGAGCCTATAATTTTCTATCCCTCTGAAAGATGTTGGTTCTGGGATAAATCAACATAGAAAAAACACCTTTGATGACAAATTTTCACAACTGAGTAAAGACACAGGCCCCTGACAGTATTGTACAAATGTAAAAGTATTTCCTTTTGTAAAATGTAATGAAATGGAGCATATATTTCAAGTAATACAATAATAAAATTATTTAGAAATGTAGTGATAGCTAAGCTGCTGTGAGACAGAGTGCCCGTAGCTGAGCAGTGTGTCAAAGGCTGCAAATTGCTTGCCCGTAGCTAAGCACCGGTTTAACAGGCTCAAACCGTGTGCAACTAGGTGTGCTTAGCTGAACATGTGTGTTACTAGCCAATTAAGGTTTAACCCAGCGCACACCGTTTGTGCGGAGGTGCGCGTCGCTCCCACAAGCTAACCGCCGGTGCGCATGCGTTAGCTCCGCTCAAACGAGCGCAGACCTGGTTTTAAGTGTTTAAAAGTGCTTTTGGCATATTTGATTGACAGGTCCTCAACTCATTTTTAGACAGTCATGAAAATTAAAAATCAGTAGTCAGATTCGAACCCAGGATACCATGCACTAGAGTCAAGGTACTAAACCACTAAGCCATGACAGCAGTACTTAGAAATGCAGAAATAGCATATATATAGGATATAATCCAAAATGGAGCATGAGAAAGCAGTTTCTGTGAAGTAGATACAATTCCAAAACGGCCAATCAGAGCAATGTGCGGGAAAATCGGCATATATAAGCCGCATAGACTGGAATACACAGCATAAACAATTGTAGAATACACCTGCAGGCAGAATGAGTGGAGTAGGTGAGGGACGATGCTTTTGAGCACAGCGGTGGGGCGTTGAGGAGTCCAGATACATGGTCTGGCTCCTAGTTCACCATCATGAGGCCCAACTCATGCAGGGCCAGGTCTCATGGGGAGCGTACAGGGTGGAGGCATGGGTCCAGTTGGCTCATGATCTCACTAGTGCTACTGGGATTCCACGTACTGGTGAGCAGGTCCGTCACCACCATGCGGACCTGAAGCGACGTAAAGAAGACCAGTTGACCCAATGGATCCAGGAGGCCCGGGATATGCCCAATGCCCCACTACTGAGTAAGTTACATTTTACTTATGTATGTAAGGAATTCAACTAGCTGATACCATGGAGATGTGTAGTCCAATATTACTCATTTTGTATTACAGCTGCAGGTGTCCGCTCTATGAATCGATGGGCATATGACCGCAGGCTGGCGCGGCTGCGCCACCATGCAGGTTAGTAACCCCACCTAGTACTTGTAAATAAATATTATAGTGTAGCATGTAGCAGAACACTGCAGTGTATTGATTAAAAGTAATATAATGTGCAAGCAACAAGTGAAAGTCTGCAGGTATGGCTGCAACAAGTTCATCAGTATGCAAGTGTAACTGGAAATATAATTGATAGAAATAAATAGTGCTGTAATACAGATGTCCCACCATTAATTAAATGTAGTATAACCTGCAGTAGTCTCAAGAGTACAGCTTCAGAATCTGAGGTAATCACATGTGAGATATATTCCCTGTTGAAATGCTGAATCATGACAGAAGTGAGGCTGCTGGAAAGTGTTGGAATCACCACAGGTCTAATATGTGAACAAAGCCTAGAAGTACTAACCTGAACTGTGAAATTGCAAGATGTGTGAGAGTGACAGAAAGGGTCATGTATCAATGAACAAAGTAGTAATAACTCCTGAATATATAGGCTTCAGTGTGGTTCTACAGAACTAAATGCATGTGGAAATTAAAACTTAACATCCCAAACTGATTTCAGTGTGTCTGAATCTTGAATGTTCAGGCCAAAATCTGTATATGGTGATGACAGTCAACAATTTGCAGATAGAATGAATGATTGTCTGACATACTAAACATCCATAGTTGTCCCCTGCTCTGTCATCAAAGTGTAGCAGGATGATGTATCTGATCAAATTCAAAATAACTAGGATAGTGATGTATCTGTAACAGGTCTAGCATGACAGTCAATTAAAAATCATTTTGAAACTATCACCCACAAGTTAATTGTGTTTCTATTACAAATGTATATCAATGTATAATTTATGAATGTGTCATCATTTTCTTTCTCCACCCCACCCTATAATTGCAAATTAAAACACTCACTAAATATTGGTATGTGAACATTTCATTAACCATGGACATTTGTCCTGTTTCAAAAATATATGCATGTCTGTTGTTGCATGTGCCCTGTTCATACCTGCAAACCTCATGGCCTGTTGCCATTAATCAACCCTGCATGTTGTTTGATTGTGTATTTCCATTCAAATAATGCATGTGATATTGATATGCCCGCTGTTCAATGGTGTTAATATCTGGGTGTTTGTTTAATGGGAATACCAATGCATGCTGTTACAACTAATTTGAATGGAATAATATGCCACTAACCCAAACTAACATAACATACTCACAAACCTAGAACGCTTGGGAAGGCAGGTCCCAGCGGACCCACCTCTCCCCCCTCAGCTGGTGACTGCACCTGGCACTAGTGCCCAGGCTGGACCCTCCTCCGGTGGCCCTGTGCCACCTTCGGGTGGAAGTGCTGCAGGGGATGGGGCCCGTCCCCCCTCTGCAAGCGTGGCCGGAGGAACTCGTCCACTCACCCTCCAAGGTGTCCGGTCTGTGGTGCGAAGGGAGATCCAAGACTCTGTTCTTGGGCCCCTATGCCAGCTTGAGGCCCGTGTGGCACAGTTTACGGGCATGCCCGTCATCCCGCCTGCACAGCCCCCAGCACAGCCCCGTCCTGGGCTGTGAAGGAACAGTGGCAACTGCCTATGGGTGGGGATATCAGTTCCACTGTTGCCATCTGTGGGCTCACGTGCCCTGGATATCCCAACCTCTGTCCCCGTCAATTGTGTAACCCCCCCAGATGTGTCATACACCGCCCCTGTATGCGTCTTGTCTGTCTTGTCTGTTAACCTACCCAACCTACCTCCCCAGCTATACCGACTACCTCACCTGACATACCACTCTCACCTGATAAAAAAAAAAAAAGGGCACTCTGTACCCACAAAAAAATTACGCCCCATACATTGCTATCCATGTTGCACACATGTCCGCTGGACATCGAAACTGTTAATTACAATTGGCTGTACAACAGGTATTAATGTTGTCCGGACACCTCTCTCAGGGGTGGAAGGTTCCAAATGTCACACCAAATTGCATACAAATGCACAGCTGTTGCTGAGAAAGACATGGGCAGCTATGGGCCTCACCTACATCCTTCCTGCAAATTCCAAGCTTGTTTCCCTACTGTTTTACCCTCTTTGTGACCCCTTTTTCACCACTTTCCTGTCACCCCTTTTTCTTTTCTTTCAAAGAAAATAGCGTGGGTGTGCGCTTGTGTGTGCGGAGCTCACCGCCAGTGTCCATGCGTGAGCTCCGCGCAAATGAGCACAGACCTGGTTTTAAGTGCTTAAAAGTGCCTTTGGCACTTTTGATTGACAGGTCCTGTACTCATTCTGAAAGAAAAATAAATTCCCACTGTCAGTCTCGAACCCAGGACTTCTGTAACACTAGTCTGTATGACCTACCACTAAGCCATGACTCTCATACAAGAATATAGTGCTTAAATAAATATAACATGTAATAGTAGGAATCAATATAAAGGCAATATAGGATGTGTACTACCCAAAGCATGTCAGGTAGATTTTTAATGCCCGAATTACTGGATTCCCATACTAGTTTAGTGTTAACAGAAACAGCCCTGCTAATTGTTAGCTTGTACATAATAATGTAAGGTAATGTACATATATGAAGGTATGTATATGTACACATACATATATATATATATATAGATATATATATATATATATATTAATACATATGAAATATAGTGGTAGGTGTCAGTATCCATACACACTCACTACAGGAAACAGTGAAGATAAATGCAGCAACTAGAATCTGCAACACAGCCTGACTCCTGTGAGACCTACTAAACCCTTTAACTACCTAAAGGTGCCTCCAGCACTTTGATTGATAGGCCCTGTACTCAATTTGAAAGCAAAATAAAAGCATACTGGTAGTCTCTACCACAACACCATTGCAACACTAGTCTGTATGACCTACCAGTAAGCCATGACTCTCATACAGGAATATAGTGCTAAAATAAGTAGAACATGTAATAGTAGGAATGAAGATAAAGACAATATAGGATGTGTACTACCCAAAGCATGTCAGGCAGACTTTTACTGTCCCAATTACTGGATTCCCATACTAGTTCAGTGTTAACAGAAACAGCCCTGCTAATTGTTAGCTTGTACCCAATAATGTCAGCTAATGTACATATATGAAAGTATGTATATGTACACACATATATATATATATATATATATATATATATATATATATATATATATATATATATATCAATACATATGAAATATAGTTGTAGGTGTCAGTATGCATACACACTCACTACAGGGAACAGGTGAGAGAAATGCAGCAACCTGAATTTACAACACAGCATGAAGCATGAGAGACATACTAACCTTCACACTCACAGTACACTGTCGACAGTATACCAGCATGGTCCACGCCCTTACAATTTGAAAGGGCAACACCTATCTCACATACCCTTTTATAGCACTGTCCTGAAATCACAGTGAGACATGCAATCAGTACACAACTAGCTGCATGCAATTAGCAAATGCTGCCTTACAATTGGTGCAGAGGCCATCACATGGACCTATGCAGATACCTACAAAAGCATCCAGTACTCACACTCCACACATGCAATACATTCATTGCACAAAACCAACAGAGAAAGAGAGACAGAGACAGAGAGAGAAAAAAAAAAGAAATAAAGACAGCCAGCAACAAAACCAGCAGCAGCAGCAGCAAACAGCAAGTAGCACCACTGACACAGCAACAGCTGACACAAACACAGGTAATACAAAGTAGCAGGTTAATACTGTGTTTACTGTGAAACCTCCAAATGTATCATAGTTCACTATCTATAGGTATGTCCATGAGATAGGTTGTGTGTACATAGTCCTGATATATATACATATGTAATATTGCTGTACATGTCCATACTTAAAACTTCCATAGCTTAGAACACAAGGCCAGTTATGCATATGATGCAGTAGTTCCCAGGGTCAGTAGAGGTTCCTCCTCATTGGTGTGGGACCACTGTGTATGTATGGCACTGTTCAGGTACATATCCTGTAGTATGGCCAGGGTTTAATATCAGTCTGTCATGTGGTGCTATGTCCTCTAGGGGTGAACGTATCACACATCCAGGGATACCATTTTGTAACAGTGATGCTGTGTGTTCTGCAATGTTGAGGGTGGCCCTCACCTGGACATGTGAGATGATAGGGAGGTTACAGTCCTCTGTGATAACTAATTCCACTTGTGTAGGAGAATGGGGGGGGGGGATACCTGCACCTAAACTGTCTGCAACAATGTTGCCAATATCTGTGCATTTGGTGAATGTGAAGCATCTTACCACTGCTGACCACAGATGCCTTGCCTTCATGTGAATCTGCCCTGTGCTGCAGTAGCCTCCTGCTATTGTTATACAATGTGCCTGTATCTGTAGTCCACTGGACAGGCTAAATAAGTGGTGTGCATACGGTCTGGGTTAGATATGTGTGTGCACATTACATGCACTATGTGGGATGTCTGTGGTAAGCTTTTGCAAAGGGGCCAGCAGTGTGTGTTGTGGCTTCCACTGTCCCAGTGGGCTGCATGGATAGCATCACAGTCCTAACTAGTGAATAACTGTGTAAGTACATACATACATGGGGGAGGGCCCACGGACTTCATTTATTATTTCACTTTTGGAATTTACATTAACTCATAATTATTTTTGTTGTGAAGATAAAATTTTCCTACAAAAGGAAGGCACTGCAATGGGGGCTAATTTTGCCCCTACATATGCTATATTATTTATGTTGTTTTTTGAAACCAGTTTTTTGTATACGTTGGATTTTTTTTGTAAAAATGTTGTACTTTATTATAGGTACATTGATGATTTGATCTTTGTATGTACTGGTAATATTGTTGAATTTGAGGAATTTATTACCAGTTTACATTGTAATAGATTTGGTCTTGAATTTACATATGTTGTGAATACCCAAACCATTCAGTTTTTGGATATTCTGTTATATGTGGATTCCAGTAATAGAGTGCAATATAGACCATATAGAAAAGTTACTGCAACTAATAATTTTTTACATGCCACTAGTGCTCACCCCAAACATTTGATTGAGGCACTTCCTTTTGGTGAGTTCAAACGCACTTTTGAACATACCTCGGAAACTAATTTGTTGGACTTTGAATTCAGGGAGGTCAGAAACAGGCTTTTAAAAAGAGGTTATTCTGAATCCTCAATAAATAATAGTAGTGATAGGTTACTTTACCCTGATTCATACACAAGGAATAAGGACAAAATTTATTATAATAATAAGGTGGATAGGTTCGCTTTGAAGAATGAGAATCGAATATTTTTAGTTAATAAATATTCACTTTTTTCACCAATTATGAAAAATATAGTGGACTTTCTTTGGCTGATTGTTTGTCAAAATGATGAAATAGGTCATTTATTTCCAAATAGAGTATGTTTTTCTTATGGCAGATATGCAAATTTAAAAGAAATGTTAAAGTTCAAACCAAAAGCTAAGATCAACATACTAAATGGGAGTTCAACATTTAAAGGTATGTTTAGATGTGGAAAATGTAGAATTTGTCCTAAAGTTAAGAATTTAACAGGTAGTTGCATTAATGGTGTAAAATATCAAGCTATGGACACATTTGATTATAAATCTTGTGGGGTGGTTTACATTGTTGGTTGTGGGTGTATCCCACCTAAATATTATATAGGGCAAACTAAACGTCAGTTAAAGATAAGAATTTTGGAACATATGGGTGACATTAGAAATCGTAGGATGGAAAGCCCTATTTCTGATCATTTCAATAGTTTGCATAATGGTGTGTTGGACTCTGTATTCTTTTGTGCTTTGGTTAGGCCTGATTCTTATAATGCTGGGAATTTTGTACAGAAACTGTTGAAGTTGGAAAGTATGTTTATATTAAATTTTGGTACATTAAAACCTAAAGGTTTGAATTTGGAAATGAATCTGACTATTTGAGATTTTCCTTTAGGTATTTGTATATACACATTATTTTTTTAAGTTATGTGTTTATTGTATTCCAGTATGTTACTGTTTCTGCATAAAATAGCCTTTCCTCACCATGTATTAGTATATATTAGTGTATCCTCCTTTTTATTCTGAAGCCTTGTGATATATTTAAGCAATTGTCTAATTATTCAATTAATTAAGGATGGATTTTTTTGTATAAAAGATGCATTAAATTGTGAAAAGGTTATTCCTTTGAAGGCTGTGTAAGCCGAGGTACCAGAATAAACCTGAGTGCATCCAGCTCCTGTCTCTTCCTTTGGTGGTTGTCGTACATACATACATATCAAGGTAGTGTACTGTGCTTGTGGTGTTGTTGGGATATGTATATCCAGGCTGAGTAATGTGTGTCCACATCACAGGGTTGGATGGCAACACACATACAGTATGTAGGGATGAACACCCAGAGTGTTTCAGACGTGTTGCCTGTGCAGAAATATCTGGCCATTACCTGCGCATCCCCCACAACACACACACATGCAACATATGGCAGAAGTACGATAGCAGTACACATAGGTTCATACTAGGCTATTTGCCCAAGGTCATTGATAAGCCTAGTAGAATGTGTTTGTCTTTTGCCACCCAATTAACATTTATGTTGCTATGCCCTTTTCCAAGGTTAGTATACTGTGCCTCTGTCTAACAGTGACATAGAAGTGATACCTGGGGTACAACTATGATCTCCATCCACTCATCCAGATTCCTATGGAAGAGCGTCAATGAGGGACTCTGCCTAACCTGTACTGTGAGTTCATTACAGAGTGAAGGGAGCCTCTGGGTTAGGAATATGTCCCTCCAGCATGTCCTATTTATGTCAGTGCTAAGGTTCAGGTCTCTTGAGCGTGTGGCTGTACGGGAGTTTGATTTCCTGAGGTGCAGCATGTCCATTACTTCTGGGTTGGACATGGCTGTATATAGCAGGCACAGATTACCTCTGAACAGGCAGTATGCCACTGAGTCCAGCTGGCTTTTCTTTAACTAGGTAGCATATGGCATCTGTTTGAGCCCTTTGATCCTCTTGATGAGGTACTGTTGGGGTTTTTCCAGTTGCTGTAGGTGTCTGGTTAGGTACATCCTATAAGGGGCATTGTACTCAATTGCAGGCCTGATGATGGATGAGTAAAGAGGCACGATGACCTCCCCTGCTGTACATGTGAATCCCTTCATGATTAGCTGGGCTATATAACATGTCTTTCAATCCACTTTGGCCACGTGGTTGACAAATGACAGATTGCTATCAAGTGTGTTCCCCAGGTCCCCAATTACTTCTTCTGTACTTAATGGCTTAACACCTATGTGGTACTTTGCCACCAATGTGGAGGTGTGGGAATCTTTGATGAATATTGATACTCCCCCTCCTTTTGTTGTGTGGTCCAAGTGTTGGGGCCAACATGAACGGTAACAGGTATAACTTGGTAGTGCTGGTGTGCTCCCGGGAAACCTGAAACAGGTTTCTGTTACTGCACAGATATCGATGTCCATAATGCTAAGTAGAGTTTTGAGTGCGTGTATCTTGAGGTCTAGACTTCTGGTGTTGTGTAGCATTACTCTTAGTTCCTCATCCTTTGTGATACGTATGGATGTGGGTTTGCCTTATGAGCCTTGCTATGTATCTGTTCTGTCACACATGCATTTACACACACCCTGCTACCCCCACACATGCACACGCTCACCTGCCATTTCCATTATTTATTACCCTACATGAGTAGCTGTCAATACATGACAGGTACACATTTGAAAAGTGCACTATGTGGATTACTACAGATTTCCTCTTCTGTACCTGTACTCACAGGGTGCAGGCAACCTCATTAGTTTAAAAGTGTAATGTGCATCAGGTACTGTGGTACCCTGATTGCCACATCAAACATGTTTTCCATACAGAAATGCACACACAGAAACATCCCACATCCACACACTTGCCACATTCAGGTTTCAAAACACTATCTAGGTATATTCTGGTACATGTGTGTGTTACAGTAGCATGTAGCACTATACTGAGTACTGGCAGTTGTCTGTTGTCATGTTGTTTGTATAGGGTGCTGTCAACATCACTGTTTGTTAAGGGAAATGTGCACCCTGCAGTGCATAGCCCCATTTGGCAAAAAGCCACATCCCACCCCCAGAATTGTGCACACACACTAACCCCACTCACACTAAAACACATACTTTCCATTTGCAAGATTCAAACCCCTACCTAACTGTGTTATGACACTAGAGACAGACACATTAGCAGAGTGTGCTATTTGCATTAGTGGGAGAAATTCTTTCTAATGCTGTACTTAGAGGGTGCTGACATCATCTGTGTTTAGGAAGAGGGATGTGCACCCTGTAGTGTGTTCTCCCAGTTGGCAAAAGGCACTTTTCCCTCACAGCATTATGCACACACACAAACCCCACTCATATTAACACACATACATTTCCTTTGCAGGATTCAAACCCCTACCTACCTATGTTATGACACTGGAGAAAGACGCATTAGCAGAGCGCGCTATACGAATTACTGGAGAACTTTAATTCAGGTAATATAGTTATAGAGTGCTGTCATCATCAGTGTTTCAAAAGGGGAATCTGCATCCTGTAGTGTACTGTCACAGTTGCTAATAGGGGCATTTCCCACACACACATCAATGTGTTTGAGGTTTGCATATGTGGGGGATCCAGTACTCCAGTGTGATTAGTATATGGTTCGATTGCAACAATGAGGGATATACTTCAAGTGGTGAGCATTTTGTACTCATGTTTGTGATGATCAGGTCTAGTATATTTTCCCCTCTTGTGGGAATGTTGACTACCTGTTCCATAGCTAAAGAGTTTCTGAACTATGGGAACCCTAGAGCTTGGGTATTGTGGCTTGAGTAATGTTCACAGTCTATGTTTGGGTAGTTGACGTCACCCAGTATGATGGTGTTTGCAGAGAAATCTATACTCTCCTGTGTCATCATGAAGGCTGTGTGGGATTCCTGAGTTTGAGAGGGTGATGTAAGAGCTCCTCTGTGTCTCTTTCCATGTGGTCAAGGGAGGTACGTCTCAGGTTGTTCACACCAGCATGGACAATGACTGCCTCATACTTGTACTTGCTGTGGAGTGACCTGAGTGCTTGTGTTATGTGGCACATTCTATCACCCGACAGGTAGCTAAATGTGACCCTCACCTTGCTCAGTCTGGAGGGCGGGATGTCAGTGTGTCTGACTATGGCATCACCTATTATAGGTGTGTCACACATTGTGTTTGGCCTTATGGGCTGTGCCTGTTATGAACACTGACATTGTGAGGTCTGTGTTGCTTGAGATATGTGTTTATGTGGGATGCAGCGTTTCTGGCCATGTCATTTCTGTCCATGGTCTGGTAAGTATCACCTTTGGTGACATAGGTATTCATATGTCAGCTGGTGAGCATTTGCAGTGTTACCTAGTGATAGTGGTACAACTTGTTTGTTGTACAATGGACTACATGCAGCCCTGCTTACAGTAGCTATGTTTGCATGCATGTTTCCTTGCAGTTACCCTGGAATACTGATCCGACCTGCCATGCAGAGTTACACAGCTTCTGTGGACTCCTAGTGACATCTGCATAGCTTACTATATGTATGTTCATGTCTCACTTGACAGAATGTCACTGTTTCTCCTGTGCACATGTACGTTGCCTGTGACACTTTGCATATGACTTACCTGGCATCTGTCCAAGTGAGCAGTCATATATGCCACTGCAGGACTCTAAACCTGATGATGCACACACTCAAAACATTCCCCAGCATGGGGAACATCACTATCTGTGCAGTAACAGATACCGTATTCAGGGCTACCAACAGCACTCCAGCACTACCAAGTTATATCTCATACCATGCTTTTCAGGCCCAAAACTTGCACAAAACCAGAAAAGGAGGGGGTGTATTGATATTCATCCAAGATACCCACACCTCCATTTGGTGGCAAAGCACCAAACATCAGAGACTATCCATATGCAGGTAACAATGAGTAAAACTGCCTTCCAGGTTATAGCCTGCTACAGACCACCCTCACAAACACAAGAACCGCACTTGGCCTTCCTGAAAACAGTTGGAAATATGTAGGTCTGTCCATACACCATTATATTGGGTGGGTTAAACTACCCAAACATAGACTGGGAGCATGACTGTAGCTCCAACACCCTAGCCCACAGATTACTGGAATTGATATACCAATATGCTATGGAACAACTTACCACTCACACAAGAGGGGAAAACATACTGAACCTGATCATCACCAACATGGGGACTCTATGCTCCAGACCAGAAGTGTGTCCCTCACTGGTAAGATCAGACCATAAACTAATCTCACTGGATATTCACATCCCAAGGCCACCCCCTGCACAGAAGAATACAGTCAACAACTCATGTCAAGCATGTTCACACTCCTCATAAATGATGTGGAAACCTTAAAAGCCCCCAGGCCTGTTGAAAATATGGACCAGACTGCAGATACCTGTATAAAGGCATTCTATGGACACATTCAGGAATGCATGGATCATGCAATCCCAAATGAAAGCAAGACCCAATCCTCCAAAGGCAGACGTCCTGTGTGCTGGACACCAGCCATAAACAAACTATATAATAGAAGGATGAAGCTACTACATGATACAACAAACTCCCAAAATGTGAAGGCATCACTGATGAGTATTAGAAGACAGCTACAGGCACCCATAAGATTGTCTAAGGCCATCTTTGAGAGAAGATTTCACAAGACACTGAGGATAATCACAAGGCTTTCTGTAGTTATGTTAGGAACCTGGGTGGTAATACCCAGATATGCTCAGAGGTAGTCCAAGATGTCACACGAAATACCAAACATACAGAAATTGCCAACATCCTAGTGGACAGGTTCACTGCTACCTTCTCCCCCCCTCCACACCAAAAGGGCAAATATTTCTCCCAGCAGAGTGCTGCCCCCCCCCCCCCGACATCTCAGATGCTCAGGTAAGAGCTGCACTCTCCAAAGCAATAAACACTGCAGCAATGGGATCAGACAGTGTCCCAGGCTGTGTCCTACATGAACCCCAAGAAGAGCTACACCCAGACATATAACTACTGTTCAATCCCAGCCTTACTACACGATATGTGGCCAAAGAGTGGCGTACAGCAACAGTGGTCCCTCTACATTCAGGTGGTGCTTTAACGGATCCTGGACACTATTCGCCCCATACGTCTGAATAGCTTGGTCTGCAAAGCTATGGCAAGGATCATCATGAACCTCATAAATATAGATATTGGGGACCTACAGACATGTCATCATACACAGTTTGGCTTTGTTAATGGCAGATCCTGCCTCTCAAACCTGTTTGATTTCTTTGAAACAGTCACCAAGGCCACTGTCAAGGGGAAGGTGGTCTACACAGCCTACCTGGACCCTGCATAAGCCTTTGATACAATACCCCACTTGTGCATTCTAGGGAAGATCACCAGTGTACATATTAACCCCTATGTCACTACAGATATTGCACAGTGGCTCAAGGGCAGAACACACATGGTTAGAATTGCTGGAGCCATGTCAGCCTCAAAACCAGTTACAAGTGGTGTCCCACAAGGCTCAGCCCTGGGATCTGTCTTGTTCAGTATATATTTATCAGAGGTACAGGCCAACATGGAAGTACTGTGGCTGAGCAAGTTGCAGATGACTGCAAACCGGATGCCATAATCAACTCTCCAGCTAACACACGCATCCTCCAATAGAGCCTCTTGGAAACACACGACTTGTGCCACAGCCATGGCCTCAAGCTGAATGCCAAAAAGCGTATAGTCATCTTCTTTGTCAAAAACAAAGTGACCACAAAGTACCACATATGTGTTAATCCATTAAGTGCAGACGAAGGAATTATGGACCTTGGGGTACACAGGTTGATAGCATTCTCTCATTTGACAACAACATGGCCAAAGTGGTTAGGAAAACATTCTATATAGGCCACATCATCATGAAGAGATTCACATGTAGATCAGGGGGGGACATTGTGCCTCTTTACTCATCCCTCATCATGCCCATAATTGACTACAATGCCCCTGTCGGCATGCACCTTACCAGACACCTGCAGCAACTGGAAAGACCACAAAAGTACCTCAACAAGAGGATCAAAGGGCTCAAACAGATGCCACATACTGACTGGTTAAAGAAACAGCAGCTCTACTCAGTGGCATACTGCCTCTTCATAGGCAATCTGTGCCTGACATATAAAGCCATGTTAAACCCTGACTTAATGGCCATGCTGCACCTCAGAATATCCAGATCCCATCAGGCTACACGCTGGAAAGACTTGAACCTCAGGAGTGATATACATAGGACATGCTGAAGGGACACATTCATAACTCAGAGGCTCCCTTCACTTTGGAATAATATCCCAATAGAGGTTAGGCAGAGTCACTCAGTGACTATCTTCAAGAGGGATATTAATGACTGGATGTGACATTGTAGGTTTACCTTGGGTATCACTTATGTGTCACTGTTAGACAGAGGCACAGTATACTAACCTTGGAAAAGGGCATAGCAAGATAGATTTACAATGCATGGTGAAAGCCACACACATTCTGGCTAGGTGTATAAATGCCCTAGGGCAGATAGCCTAGTATGAACCTATGGACCTATGTATCTTGTTCACCATTGGCCCTATGTGCTGTTAATCACCAATGCAATCTCAATACTATGGTAGCATGTGCAAAGGTCAGTTGTCAGTCACCTCTATGGTACAGTTGCGGAATATGTGAGTCATGTAGTAATGTCACAGCTGCCACATGTACACAGTCAACCCTATCGCCTACCCATGGATGTACAACACATGTATGAGATGGAAACACATGGCCAAACTGTGGACTAAGCACTCTGAACCCAGTACTGGCATAACCTGTCAGGTGGCATGAAATACTACAGTGACTGCAATACCAGTCTGATGTGGACCTACACTGACAGCAATACAAGCACGGAAACACACCGGGCCATTCGTGGAGCCTAAGGATAGCATCCTGCCTGAGTGGCAGACACCTCTGCAGCTGGCACATAGGCATACGTTAGGCCTGAACACAGCACGCATAACACATAGCACACAAATCCTGTGTGCCAAACAAGCACAGTCTGTACAGCTATACAACACTACTGCTGCAGTTGTGTTAGGTACTTTTATTGTCCAGTACAGTGAGGTCATGCTCACCAGGCTGGACAAGGTGAAGGTCACAGTGATATGCTCATGGGGCACTATGGTCCACCACATAACACAAGCATACAGGTCAGTCAGATGCATGGACACATATGACTCAGTCATTGTCCATGCCACTACAGCTGATGTGTGATGTCCCTCACTGGGATACATGATAGGGAACATGGAAGGGCTCACTGAGCAAGTGACACAGGCTGGTAGAACCCTGACCTTGGTTGGCATCAGACCCTCACCAGGAATGCTGACATATTACTGAATGGTAATGAATTACTGTAGCTACAACAACCTAGCTGAACGGTTCTTAGCATGCGGTCACTGCATTGCTATGGAACAACTTCTTACCACTCCCACAACAGGTGAAAACATGCAGCACCTGTTCATCAACAACATGTTGACTATATGCCCCAGACCAGGTGGGTATCCCTCACTACTAGTTTGATAGCATCTACATCTCACACTGTATATACACATCCCACATGCAGCACCTGCACAAAGGACCACAGTCATAATGTTACCCTGTGCAAATACCATGTATTCACATGTGGCAGGCATCACACATGGTAACTATTGAAGGTCACAGGTACATATGTGTATTTGGCACACACATACATCATGTGTGCATTGCCATAACTGGTTTAATCGATGTCATGCATTATTGTGAGAAACAACCCGCCCACATGGGCATTCTGTGTGAGCAAAACACACGTGACATGTCTGGAATCAAAAGCCATAACTAATGGTGATATCGTTTAGAAAGGGGTATGTGCATCCTGTGGTGTGTTTTCCCAGTTGCTAAGAGGAACATTTGGACTAAGTGTGTGAGCATTCCCAGTTCAGCCTTCCCATGGCATGTTGTGTGAAAGATGTCTCATTTATCAAAGTGTGTGAGCATGCCCAGTGTGAGCTTTCCATAGGCTGAACTCTGCAGCCCATCACATTTGTGGATGAGTGTGACCTTCAACAAATATCTCCAGTTTATGGTTGTGTGTTCTGTGCCATGTTGTGTAGTTACTGTCCAACTGCTTTTTGTGTGAACACAACAGGGATTATACTGTGCCTGCAGGTTTTGCATGGAATACTTTGCATACAATTGTCAACATCTGTTCATACTGACCTAACACTGTAGTACTGTATAGTGTAGTGGTTCAGTACTTTCACTGTGGTGGACAGTATCCTGGGCTTTAGTCCTATCACTGCTTTACATTTCCATAGTGTGCACAACAGCCTGGTTAGGGTCCAGTTGTGCACATCTGCACAAAGGCGGTGCCTCTACAGTCCCTGGTAATTACCGCCCCATAAGCTTAACAAGTCTAGTCTGCAAAGCTATGGAGAGGATCATAATGGAGCTCATAAACAAAGATATAGGGGACATGCAGACATTGGACCCGTCCCAGTTTGGCTTGGTCAAGGGCAAATCATGCCTTTTGAACTTGGTCGACTTCTTCAAAACAGTCACTAAGGCCATTGATGAGGGAAAGGCAGTCCATACAGCCTACCTTGACCTTGCAAAGGCTTTCGACACAATACCCCACTCGGGTATTGTAGAAAAACCTACCAACTTAAATGTGAACCAATATGTCACAAGATGGGTTGGAAACTGGCTTAAGGACAGGACCCACAGGGTTAGAGTTGCTGGCGCTATGTCAGACTCCAAGTCGGTCACAAGTGGTGTCCCACAGGGCTTGGTCCTTGGCCCCATATTGTTCGTCATCTACTTCTCAGAAGTACAGGCCAACATGGGAGGACTTTGGCTGACAAAGTTTGCAGATGACTGCAAACTGGGCGCCATAGTGGACAGTGCATCAGACACAGATATCCTTCAGAAGGGACTCACGGAAACTGATAGCTGGTGCCAGAGCCATGGCCTGAAGTTAAATGCCAAAACATGTATAGTCATGCCCTTCGGGAAGAACAAGGTAACCCCAAGCTACCATATAGGTGGCAATCCTCTAAGCACAGAGGAGGTTATCATGGACCTGGGGACCCAGGTGTACAGTGGCCTTTCTTCTGACACTCACATTGCTAAAGTGGTTAGAAAGACCTTCTACATTGCCCACCTGATCATGAAGGGATTCACATCCAGATCTAGTGAGGTCATTGTTCCCCTGTACTCTTCACTTATCAGACCAATGATCGAGTACAATGCCCCATTCGGGATGTATCTCACCCGACATCTGCAGCAATTGGTGAGACCCCAAAAGTCCCCCACCAAAAGGATAAAGGGACTCCAACATCTGTCATATGCTGCCAGATTGAAGACACTCCAGCTCTATTCAGTCACATACCGTCTGCTCAGAGGTGACATGTGCCTGACATGCAAGGCCATGTCCAACCAGGAAGTAATGGACATGCTCCACCTCAAAATCTCCAAATCCACCAGAACCACTAGGGCAAGTGACTTAAACCTTAGCAGGGATATAGGTAGGACATGTCGTAGGGATAGATTTATCACTCAGAGACTCCCTATGCTGTGGAATACAATCCCGGTCCATGTGAGGCAGAGCACCTCGCTGGCTCTGTTCAAGAGGAATCTTGACCTGTGGATGGGAGATCATAGGTTTACCCCGGGGATCATCTCTGTGTCACTGCTGGACAGAGGCACAACAAACTAATGGGCACAGTATTGTTTCCAAATAAGGGGTGGCGTAAGCCACAGAACCCTGGGCTAGCCTTATAACTGCCTTAGGGCAGATAGCCTAGTTTAAACCTATGTACCTATGAACCTATCTGACCATGTTGCATTATGTTCAGATATGAACTACTTATAATAGCCTCATCCAACATCAGTAGAGTATTCCACAACATAGGTGTACATTGGCAAACACTACCAATGTGCCCTAGGCCATGTCTAATGCTAGTCAGAGAGTGTGTTTGTCCTTCGACACATTGTAAGTGTAGCCATGACATATGTCTTGTTTAGTATACTGTGCCTCTGTCTACCTATGACATAACATTGATACCCAGGGTAAACCTACCATCTCCCATCCACTCATTAAGATTCCTGTTGAGGAGAATCAATGAGTGACTCTATGGATAACCTGTACTAGTAGTTTACTCATGCGTGGGGGTGGCTTCTGTGTTATGGATAATGCAGTACAGCTTGTCCTATGTATGTCAGTGCTGGGGTTCAGGTCCCTCATGTGCATAGCTCACTGCCATTCAGATTGTACAAGGTGCAGCATGTTCAGTGATTCCAGCTTGGACATGGCTTTCTACATCAGGCACAGCTTGCGTCTGGGTGGCCAGCATGGCAGTGTGTGGAGTTGCACTCTGTTTAATCAGGCAACACATTACATGTGTTTAAGCTCTTTGATACTCCTGGTGAGGTACTGTTGTGGACTTTACAGTTGATGGAGGTGTTTGCTGAGGTACACCCCACAGGGGCTGTTGTAGTCATTTGTAATGCTGATGAAGGATAACTGCTGAACCACAATGACCTCCCCTTATCTAGATGCCATAACCTTCATGATTAGGTTGGTATATGGATTGTTTCTGTTAACACTACAGCCACATGTTTGTCCAATGCAGGATATCTATCACCTTTTGTACCCAGGTCTGTCATCACATGTTAAGTATGTAATGGGTTAACACCTATGTGGTAATTGTTGGTCACTTACTGTATATCCACAGAGGTTGACTATACATTTTTCTCCATTTAACATGCTGACATGGCTATGGCACCGGTTGTCTGTTTCTATGTGGCCCTTTTGTGGGATGCTTGTGTCAGCTGGAGTGTCAGATATGTTAGGCGGTTTGTAGTCCTCTGCAAACATGTTCAGGCACAGTCCTTACATGTTGGCCTGTACCTATGGGGCATATATACCAGACGGGGAAGGTCCCAGGACCAAGCTTTGTGGGATACCTGTTATATGTGGTTTGTAGTCTGACATGGCTGCAGCATGTCTGACCATGTCAGTTCTGTCGTTGGTCTGGTTTGCAACCCCTCTAGTGACATTGGGGTGTATACATAAGCTGGTGAGCATATCTATATTGAACACATAGGGTATTGTATGGAAGGCTTTGCAAGGTCCAGCTACACTGTGTGGACCACATTGCCCTCATCAGTGACCTCAATTACTGTTTCAACTGAGTCACACATGTTTAGGGGCAGGGTCTGCACTTCATAAACCCACACTGGGTAGGGTCGGGTGTCAATAGATCCCCAATATTGTTATGTCTGCGGTACATGCTGATCCTTTCCATAGCTGTGCAGACCAAGCTTCTCAGGATTCTGTGGTGGTTGTTTTTAGTATCCATTCAGGCGACACCTTTCTTGAGAGCAACCACTGTTGTTGTACACTGCTCTTTGGGTACATATCCTGTGGTAAGGCTGACATAATGTCAGGGAGGCAGCAGTCTGCTGGGAAAGATATTTTGCGTTATGGGGGGGGGGGTTTGCACTGCACCTGTCAGGATGTATGTTGGCAATACATGTGTGTGTTTGGTATGTTGTTTGTAATATTTGTGTGATCCAGAGCATATCCGAGAATTCACAACACGCTTACTACCATCAGTTGCAGCAGCCTTGGGGTTATCCTTAGTGTCCTGTACACTTTGTATCATAATAGGTTCATAGGTTCATACTCAGCTATCCACCCTAGGGCATTTGTAAGCCTAGCCACAGTGTGTGTGGTTTTTGCCACCCTTGCTATGTGAATATTATGGCCATTTATGATTTACTTAGCTGTGCCTCTGTCTGGACATGACACAGTAAAGACCCCCAGTGTACATCTACAATTATCCATCCATTTTTCTAACTTCCTGTTGAAGAGTGTCAGTGAGGGGCTCTGCCTAACATGTAGTGGAATTCTGTTCCAGGGTGTGGAGAGACTCAGGGTTAGGTATCTGTCCCTCCAGCACATCCTATTTGATTATGTGTTAAGGTTGACATGTCTGACTCACACAGCTCCGATGGCTTTGAGTTTTCTGGGGTGGAGCATGTCCATTACTTCTGTGTTGGACATGGACTTGTACAACAGACATACAATGCCTCTGTGTAGGCAGTATGTGACTGCATTCAGCTGTGGTGTCTACAGCCAGGCAGCATATGAGATATATTTGAGACCCTTTCTGACTCTTGCTGAGGTACCTTTGAGGTCTTTCTAACTGCTGCAGGTGCCAGGTAATGTACATCCCAAATGAGGCATTGTATTACAATATGGTCTGATAGGGGAACAGTATAGGGGCACAATGACCTTTGTTAACGTAGATGTGAATCCTTTCATGATACAGTGTCCAATATAGACAGTCTTCCTAGACAAATTGGCGATGTGACTGTCACATAACAGGTGACTGTCCACTTGTGTCACTAGGTCCCTGATTACTCCTTCCACACATAATGGTTTATCACCTATGTGGTAATTTGTGTGTACCTTGTTTTGTATTTTGTGGTACATTCATACTGTCCACTGTCTTCGGGACAGTGGAGTGGGGTTCCAGTGTGTGAGAGTGTGGTCTGTAGCATGCTACAGACTGTACAGCAGTCTTGCCTACGGTTAGTTGCACATGGGTGGACTGCAATGACATAAGCATTGTCAGTTAACTGGACGTATGGGTGTCTGTGCTGAATATGGATACTCACCCTCCTTTTATGTTTTGTTACAGGTTTTGTGGCCATAACACACGATATGTGGTATTACCTGGTAGTGCTGGTGTGCTGTCATGAGGCTTGCAGCAGGTTTCTATCACTGGACAGACATCGATGTTCTCCATACTGGGGATGGCCTCAGGAGCATGCATATTGAGGTTTACACATCTGGCATTGATCAGCATTACCCTTCTGTTTCTTTCCAGTTTTGTTTTCTATGGTGGTGGGTTGGTCTTTTCGGCCTTGCCTACGAAAGGATCTCTGTAGGTTGCAAAAGCCTTAGGCAATATCCAGACACTCATGGGTAACAGGTGCAAGCCATTCCTGGAACAGCAGCATGTCTCACTATGGAGTCACCTATTACAACTGTATCAGGCATGTTGTTTCTCCTTCTGTCCTGTGACTGTTTGGCACACAAGCTTTGTGTACTATGTGTTACATGTGCTATGTCTGGAGGTTGTTTTATTGGGTGTCTGCTTTGGAGGCTTGTGTTGGTGTTGTGTGTTTGTAATTAGGGCCTCTGGGAATGTTTTTGTGTTTATGTGTTTGGTTTACAGTCGTTGTAGGTCTATGTGGGACTGGGTTTGTGGTGTATGTGGTTAGCTTGTCCTCCTGACTAGTTTTGACAGTACTGATTTGGGGGTGCTCAGGCTCCGGTTTGGCTACCTGGTTGTGTCTATCACATACATTTGTATTTATTGGGGTGAGTTGTTGTTGTGTGTGTACTTGGGACAGGTGTCACATTGCCACTGGATTCACAGATTCTACTTGTTTTGCCTGGCCTTAGTGGATTGTATGTGTGGACACATTTTATTGCCATACTAGTGATCACTGATTACTTCGCCTTTTATGTTTGATCTATCATGTGGTAACTTCCTCATTCTCTTCAATGGTTTAGTAATTGCTGGAGTCCAGCATGCCAGATGCCTGGGTGTATGGCATTGTGTCTTGTTTGTGATTGCAGACTCCAAGCACTCTTGGCTGTGTTCATGGTATGCCTGTATAACATGTTCTGCAGTGTGTCCCATATTCTGGACCTGCACAAGGCTTTTCATGGATTCCACATTGGTTTGTAGGGGTGCAAGCTATGCTTTATACATGTGTTTCACTGTGGTAATTTGGCCAGGGACTGGGGTCGGGATGTGTAACTACAGTGTGATTAGTCTATGGTCTGGTCTTACCAGTGAGGGATACACTTCTCATCTTGACATCCACTACACATATTTCTGATTATCACATCCAGTATGCTTACCCCTCTTGTGGAAGTGTTACATTTTGCATGTCCATTTTGTTTGATGGATTCTGGGAAATTGTCTACACTTGTGTCAGTGCTAGTATAATACAAAGAGTATAGTGACAAACATCTCAAAAGCTGACTTCACACTTCTTCGGACTGAGATGGTATCCGTTAAGCCCACTGGGCCAGTGGAAACCACAACACACAATGGTGACTCCTTCACAGACACTTTCTATGGACATCTCCAAGAAAGCATGGACCATGCAATCACAAATAAAAACAAGACCCTCTCCACCAAGGGAAAGTGGCCTGTCTGGTGGACCCCAGCCATAAATAAACTGTATAACAGATGAAGGATACTAATGCAAGACAGAGCTACATCTCCTAAAGGGAAGGCAGCTGTGATCAGCACTAGTAAAAAGCTACATTCTCTCATAAAGACATCCAAGGTCAACTTGGAGACATAAATCACCAAAGACAATGAAGATAACCACACTGCCTTCTTCAGTTATGTCAGAAACTTGGGTGGGAACCCTCAGATATGCTCAGAGTTGGTACACAACAACATATATTTCAGTGACCTGACAGATATTGGCAACATTCTGGCAGACAGGTTCAGTGCAATTTTCCCCCTCTCTCACCCCCAAAAGAAGATAGTTATCACAGCTGAATGTAACTTCACTGTCATCTCGGATGTCCATGTGAGAGCCGCACTCAGCAAAGACAAGTACACAGCATCAATGGGACCTGATGGTATCCCCAGTTGCATGCTATGTGAACTCCAGAAGGAGCTAAACCCGTATATACAAATGCTATTTAACCTTAGCCTTGCTACAGGATATGTACCTGAACACTGGCGTACAGCAACAGTGGTCCCACTCCACAAAGGAGATGCCTCCACAGACCCTGGCAACTACCACCACACAAGCTTAACCAGCCTTGTCTGCAAAGCTATGGGAAGAGTCATTATGGAGCTCTTAAACAGAGACATTGGTGACCTACAGACCCTTGATCCCACCCAGTTCAGCTTTGTACAGGGCAGATCCTGCCTTTTGCACCTAGCTGACTATTTTGAAACTGTCAGTAGGGCCATTGATGAGGGCTACGCGGTCCACACAGCCTACCTGCGCTTGGCTAAGGCCTTTGACACAATACCCCACTCAGGCATCATAGACAAGCTCAACAGCTGAAATATAACACCATATGTCACAGGATAGGTTGCAAAATGGCTAAGAAACAGGACCCATAAAGTCGACATTGCAGGTGCCTTGTCAGATTCAAAGCCAGTCACAAGTGGTGTCCCACAAGGATATGTCCTGGGACCCCTCTTATTTGGCATTTACTTTTCAGATGTGAAAGCAAACATAGGAGGGTTGTGGCTGACAAAGTTTGCAGATGACTGCAACCTAGGCACCATAGTGAATACATCAGCCAGCACACACATCCTACAGAATGCCGTCACAAAGACAGATAGCTGGTGCCGGAATCATGGCCTGAAACTGAATGCAACTGATGTGTAATCATCCCCTTTGGGAGAAACGAAGTACCCACAAATCAATACATAGACAGCAACCCACTGAGCACAGAAAACAAATCAGACACCTGGGGACACATGTAGATAGTGACATCTCGTTTGACACCCATGTTGCCAAAGTGGTTAGAAAGACTTTCTATCTTGCCCACCTTATCATGAAGGGTTTTCCATCCAGATCAAAGGAGGTCATTGTACCACTATACTTCTCCCTTATCAGGCCCATGATTGAATACAAAGCCCCATTTGGTATGTACCTCACCCAGCACTTGCAACAGCTGGAGAGACCCCAAAAGTACCTTACCAAGAAGATCAGGGTCTACAACACATGTCATATGCTTCCAGACTAAAGGAAATCCAGCTTTATTCAGTAGCATACTGCATACTTACAGGTGACCTATGCCTGACATACAAGACCATGTCCAATCAGGATTTGGTGGACATGCTCCACTGCAAGCAATCCAAATCCACCAGAACCATGAGAGCTAAAGATTTGAACCTCAGCACATACATGTATAGGACATGCTGGAGGGACAGAGTCATAACTCAGAGGCTTCTCACACTCTAGCAGAGTATCCCAGTTCATGTTAGACAGAGTCCCTCACTGACTCTCTTCAAGAGAAATCTGGACAACTGGATGTGAGATTGTAGGTTTACCCCAGGGGTCCTCCCTGTGTCACTACTAGACAGAGGCACAGTCAAGTTATTCGATTACGTAAGGGGGTCATAATGTGTCACTACTAAGTCAGAGGCACAATATTCGGAATCTATTCTGTACACTTATTACCACTATAAGGGGTGGCATTAGCCACATCACTATGGCTAGGCTTATAAATGCACTGGGGCAGATAGCCTAGTAGTAAACTATGAAACTATGGTGTATGTGTAGGTATTGTCAGTCAAGCAATATAATGTGGTTTGGGGGGCTTGATATCTTCCTGTATTCCAACATTTCTTGTCTATTCCTTCTAGCATGTCAAGGGATCAGTTGCTAGTGTCCTCTCCTGCTCAGCTGGTGAACCTGGGAATATTGAGGCAATGTTACAATTGCCTCATGTACACAGACAACCCTCTCCTTCTCCCACAAAACACAAAGACATGCGAGAGATGCAACTATATAGCCAAACTGGAGGCTGAGCTCTCTCAACATAGGACTGGCAAGACCAGAGAGGAGGAGAAGGTAACCACACACACCACAAACCCAGTCTCACATAGCACTATCACAACTTCAAATCATACACATAAACATACAAAGACATACTCGGAGGCTCTGATCAGAAATCTACCAAAACAGCAGAGGCCACCAAAGCAGACACCCAAACAATTGCCTCCACAGGGCACAGCACATGCAACACATAGACCACAGAGTCAGTGTGCCAAACAGTCACAACCCTTAAGGCCAAACACAATGCCAGACACACTCATCATAGGTGACTCCATAGTCAGACACTCTGACGTCCCGCTCACCAGATTGAGTAAGGGGAAGGTCACAGTAAGCTGCCTATCGGGCAATGGAATCCGCCACATAATGCAAGCACACAGGTCACTCAACTGCAAGTACAAGTATGACTCAGTCATTGTCCATGCTGGTGTGAATGACCTGAGACGTACCTCCCTGGGCTACATGAAAAGAGACATAGAGGAGCTCTCTGATTATGTAGCCCAGGCAGGTATGACCCTGACCTTGAGCAGTATCCTACCTTCACCAAGAATGATGCCACAATACAGAGACAAGATGATCAGCTGTAATAATTGGCTTAAACTATGGTGTCAGTCAAAGGGGATCCAATGTCTGTCTGCCTGGGATGACATGCTGGACAAGCCACGCTGATTCACAAGGGACGGCTTGCACCTGTCACCCCTGGGCTTCCAGATTTTGGCTAAGGCTCTTGCCACCCCCATTGTGCCTTTTTTAGGCAAGGCTCAGATTCTAAACCTACCACCCTAGAACACAAAAATGGAAAAAACTAAGGGTAATGCTGCTCAATGCCAGAAGTCTCAACCCCAAGATGCACGCACTTGAAGCCCTTCTCAGTATGGAGAACATCGATGTCTGTGCTGTGACTGAAACCTGGTTCAAGGCTCCTGACAGCACACCGGCACTATCAGGTATTACCACATATCATGCATTCCGGCCCCAAAATCCGGACAACACCAAGAAAGGAGGGTGGGTGTCCATATTCATCAAGGACACCCTCACCTCAAGGTTGGTGGCAACGCACGATGCATCAGAGACCATCCAGGTGCAATTAACCATAGGCAAGACTGCTCTGCAGTTTGTAGCATGTTACAGGCCACCCTCTCAAACTCAGGAACCTCACACAGCTTTCCTGAAAACACTGGAGGGGATAAATGTATCTCCAAACACCATCATACTGGGTGATTTCAACTATCCAAATATAGACTGGGATCACTACTCAAGCCCCAACACTCTAGCCCAAAGGTTCCTAGAGTTCATAAACTCAAATGCCATGGAACAACTAGTCACCATCCCCACAAGAGAAGATAACATACTAGATCTCATCATCACGAACATGGGGTCACAATGTTCAACACCAGAAGTATACCCATCATTGGTGAGATCAGATCATAAACTAATCTCACTGGAAGTCCACATCCCACCCCCACCACAGATAAAACAGACCACAGTGAAGAACTTCTCAAAAGCCGACTTCACACTTCTAAAGACTGGTGTGGTCTCTTTCAAGGCCCCCAAGCCAGCGGAAACCATTACCCAAGCCGCTGAATCACTTACAAATGCCTTCTACCAGCACCTCCAAGACTGCATGGATCAGGTAATCCCAAACAAAACAAAGACTCTTTGTACCAAAGGCAAGTGTCCAGTCTGGTGGACCCCAGCCATAAACAAGCTCTACAACAAAAGGAAGGAGCTACTACAAGATAGAGCAAAATCCGTAGAAGGGAAGACACCCCTGCTCATTATAAGTACAAAACTGAGATCTCTCATAAAATCATCCAAGGCAAATTTTGAGAGAAAAATCGCTAAGGACTCAAAAGACAATCATAAGGCCTTTTTTAGCTATGTTAGAAACCTGGGAGGAAACTCCCAGATATGCTCAGAATTAGTTCAAAATGATGTAAAAATCACTGAACCTACAGACATTGCCAACATACTGGCTGACAGGTTCAGTGCAGATCCCAAAAGGAGAGATATCTATACCAGAGGATTGTAGCCCCCCAAACATCTCAAATGCTCAGGTGAGAACTGCTCTATCCAAGGCGAAAAACACAGCATCCATGGGACCAGATGGTGTCCCCGGTTGTGTGCTCCACGAACTCAATGAGGAATTAAACCCGCAGTTAGGGCAGCTGTTTAATCTTAGCCTCACCTCAGGATATGTACCCAAGGAGTGGCGTATGGCAACGGTAGTCCCACTTCACAAAGGAGGTGCCTCCACCAACCCCAGAAACTACCGTCCCTTCAGCTTGACAAGCCTGGTCTGCAAAGCTATGGAGAGGATCATAATGGAACTCATAAATGAGGACATAGGGGACTTGCAGACTTTGGATCCAACCCAGTTTGGCTTTGTCAAGGGCAGATCATGCCTTTTAAACTTGGTTGACTTTTTCGAAACAGTCACCAAGGCCATTGACGAGGGCAAGGCAGTCCACACAGCCTACCTTGACCTGGCAAAGGCTTTCGACACAATACCCCACTCGGGTATCATTGAAAAACTCACCAGCTTAAATGTAAACCCATACGTCACACGATGGGTTGCAAACTGGCTAAGTGACAGAACCCACAGGGTCAGAGTTGCTGGCGCCATGTCACACTCCAAGCCTGTCACAAGTGGTGTCCCACAGGGCTCAGTCCTGGGCCCACTTCTGTTCGGCATCTACCTTTCAGAAGTACAAGCAGACACAGGAGGATTATTGCTGACAAAGTTTGCAGATGACTGCAAACTGGGAACCATAGTTGAAAACCCATCTAACACAGACATCTTTCAGAAGGGTCTCATAGAAATGGATAACTGGTGCCAGAGCCATGGCCTAAAGTTAAACGCTAAACAATGCATAGTCATACCCTTCGGGAAAAACAAGGTTACCCCTAGTTACCATATAGATGGCAATCCTCTAAGCACAGAAGAGGTTATCAGGGATCTGGGCACCCAGGTTGACAGTAACCTTTCGTTTGACACTCACATTGCCAAAGTAGTTAGGAAGACCTTCTACATTGCCCACCTGATCATGCAGGGATTCACATCTAGATCAAGGGGGGGTCATTGTTCCCCTGTACTCATCACTCATCAGACCAATGATTGAGTACAATGCCCCATTCGGAATGTATCTGACCCGACACCTGCAGCAATTGGAAAGGCCCCAAAAATTCCTCACCAGAAGGATAAAGGGTCTCAAAAATATGTCTTATGCTGCCCGACTGAAGGAACTCCAGCTCTATTCAGTCGCTTACCGTCTGCTCAGAGGTGACCTGTGCCTGACATACAAGGCCATGTCCAACCCAGGATTAATGAACATGCTTCACCTCAAAACCTCTAAATCCATCAGAAGTACAGGGGCAAGTGACTTAAACCTCAACACGGCTATTAATAGGATGTGCTGGAGGGACAGATTCATCACCCAGAGACTCCCTATGCTGTGGAACAACATCCCGGTACATGTGGGGCAGAGCACCTCGCTGGCTTTGTTCAAGGGAAATCTTGACCAATGGATGGGAGATCGCAGGTATACGCCAGGGATAACCTCGGTGTGACTGCTTGACAGAGGCACAGCAAAATAATGGGCATATTATCCTTCAAACTAAAGGGGTGGTGTAAGCCACAAAACTCTGGGCTAGGCTTATAAATGCCCTAGGGCAGGTAGCCTAGTATGAACCTATGAACCTATGAACATAGGCCTGGTGCAGTTCCTGCTATTAGGACAGTGGTCTGCAGCAAGCTATATAGTAGTAGACAGTTTTAGCCATTGGTATTTGACCATGGCTAATCCATGTTGCTTCTTGTTGTGGTACCAACATGGGGGTGTGGTTATCCATGACATTTATTGCTAGTCACCCTCGTTTTGTAGCTTGTTTCATGTTTTTGCACATGTACATCACTGTATGAGGTGTGACCTGGTAGTGTTAGGGTGCTGATGTGGGCTTTGACCCAGTTTTCTATTACAGCACTGATATCTACTTTCTCTATACTGTGTGCGTTTACACTGCACGCATCTTGCTGTTTATACTTCTGGCATTGGGTAACATTACATCTAGGTTCCTATCCCTTGTGGTACCTATGAAGGTGGGTTTGTGTTTTTGTTTTTTATGATTGGTGACGGTGGATGTTAGTCAGGGTCCTCAGGTGTGCATATGGTACATGGTGTTACATTACTTAACACATGGCATTGATGCCTCAGGTGGTGGTGCAGGGCTGCTTCTGTCGGATGCACATACTACACTCTCTGTACATGTTTGGAAGCAGGTTGTGTCATGTTAGGCATCCCTGTTACTATACGAGTGAGTCGGAGGAGGTATCAGTCCCAGTGTTCCTACTGAGCCAGTGTATGTGCTATGCGTTGCCTCTTTGCCAAGGCCAGGGCATACTGGGCATGCCTCCTTCTGCCTACTGGGGCAAGGTCAGGTTGTTCCTCCTCCGAGTCACCCTCTGCCTGTGGTGACCTTGGCAATGGTGGGGGTATGTTTGGCCCAGCCCTATGCTGGTCCTGCTGCAGCTGTTTCCACAGGATCATATTATGTAGCATAGCACATATCATGATCATTTGGGTACATGTAGTTGGTGTGTACTGCAAGGCTCCACCAGATGTGTCCAGACACCGGATCCATGACTTGAGCAGCCCAAACACACGCTCTATGACATTACGTGTTTGTGCGTGTGCCTCATTATGGCGTTCCTGTTCGGGTGTGTGTGCATTTCTGATGGGTGTCATCAGCCACGGCTCAAGTGCATAACCTGCATCCCCCACTAGGTGTCCGTGTGGGAAGTCCCCACTGGCAAATGATTGGTACAGCTGCGTCAGATGCCAGATGTGGGAATCGTGGTAGCTCCCAGGGCAGCCAGCACACACATTCATTATTAAGCCCTGGGCATCACACACGACTTGGCAGTTGATGGAGGGGAATCCCTTGCGGTTAATATAGGCTCTACCCCGCTCACCGGCTGGTGCTTTGATGCGTATGTGCGTGCAGTCTATTGCACCCAGTACCTCAGGGTATCCCGCTATTTGCTGGAAGAGAAGCATATTGCTGGCCAATACCTCACGGGCATTGGGGAAATATACATGATCACCGACATGTGCTGACATGGCATCCAGGAACTGGTGCAGTACCCTGGAGGCTGATGCCTGTGATATCCCCATCATATCACCAGTTGGTCTCTGGAAGGTACCTGTTGCTAGTATTCTTAGGCCAACACATCCTTTGGTTTCCACTGGGATGGGTTCCCCTCTGTTGGTTCTGTGTGTGAGACGTGGCCTGCACAACTCAACAATTTGCTGCAGAAGGTCTCTGTCCACTCTGTAGCGCTCTACTATCTCCAGCTCATGTAACCCATGGTAGGTGACCCTGGGCCTGTATACTCTCCTCCTTCTCCTCACTCTGGGTTGTCTGTCAGCATCTGCATTGTCACCACTCACAGCAATTCGCCTATGCCTGATTATGACAGCTATGGCAGCCCCTAGCATTTCTGCTCTGAGTTCAGCTTTTTTCAGTTTTCAATTCTGATAGCTTACTCCTTTCTTGCAGTATCTCTTGTGAGAAACACCCTGCACTGCTGTTTGCAGTGTTTTAAGTGCTGGGTTGGGCTTCTAGTCTGCCTGTGTAATTGCCTGCTTCCAATTGTTTCCACCAATTAACTCCAGCAGTATCCTCTGGCAGCTTCCCTGTAATCTGGTTGTTTCCTTTTTCCTCACTGTTTCCTCAGGGGGAGCAATGTGCACACCAGCTTAAGCACGCTCACAGTTACTTAAACGCATGCACACATCCTTCCACAGTGTTACACACGTGCACACATCCTTACACGGTGTGAACTCAGCTGATTCATGTTAAAATGCGCGCACACAGCCTTACACATGTGCACGCCCGCGCAAACCGTTGTAAATGGTTTGCAACACGCTCCCACATGTTGAACCTGCCTTACATGCGCGCACACGCGCGCATGCACGTATATCAAGAAAGTTTGAGTGTAGGGATAGTGTGCACCGTCTATTTCTTGACTTTCCTAGTGTTCTGTTGGGACACACCTCTCTCCCTGATGTCTGTCTGTCATCTGTCACGTTAGATTACCCTCCAATCTGATACATTTATTTCTATCATTCCCCCCCGTGATGTCACCTACCTCTTACTCTGTTCCTCCCCCTTCTATAACTCTTACACTACTCAGAAAGTGCTCATTACCTATGTGGCAGTGTGATTCAGTATTGTAACCCTCATTTACATAGGATTGCCTAGTAATGCTTAGTTACATTTCTTACACGGAGCTTCTCCCCCTTGGCAACCACTACACGGAGGCCATATTGTTTTTGGTCTGCTAGTCCCTGCATTGTCATTCCATGTAATACATTAAACCCACAATTGTGGGCTTATAAGCTTTGGTTTTCAGTTTTAGGCAGTGCACCCCGTTTGCACGAGTGTGCGCTGCAGTTACACATGGAAATTCCACGGAAAAAAAAAAAGTTATTTAAAATGCTTTTGCAACACTTTTTAATGCCAATGGCCACATATTTGGCCATTGGCATGCTAAATGAAACATATGCACCCTTTATTTGGAGCTGACATAGCTCCATTGTCAATTTTGCAGAAATGTACTCAGTTGTCAGCTGAGTACATTTCTGCAGCTAACACGTCCGTTACACGGACTGGTTTAGGCTTCTTGGATCGCTCAAATACCTCATTTGCATATCTTTGAGCTGCAAATGAGGTATTGAGCATTTCCACGCCCAGTCCGTGTAAGAGATGTGTTAGCTGTCTCTTACATGGAGGTTTGGGCTGTTCCTGGATCGGGAGGCTTACACGGAGGCTTACACTACTCTTGAACTCCGTGTAAGCCTTCGTGAATCCTGCCCAATGGCTGGAGTGAGGGTGGGGAGATTGTGAGCTTATGGATGTCAAGTTCGGTGACAATGAGAATCAAGTCCTCACCCACTAGACTGTCATCACTATCACCTCACTGCACCGATGGCTGCAGTGTCTGATGTCTGTGTGGCCTTGTGTTATTCATGATGACGATGGAGAACACGTGTACACGTGCACCAATTGTGTGGCACACAATCCTATGCACCAGACCTGCAGTTTAGCTCAGGTGAAAAAAAACACCCCCCTCTGCCTCTGATCCCAGAGGGAATCACAGGCCTATCTTCTGGGGCAGAGCTACCTGAAGGTCCAGGTAGGCAGGAGCAGTGGAGGGGGGGGGCTGCTGCCTGACTGCAGCCCTTCTGGGCCTTGGTGCTGTAGTCAGTGGAGCAAATGTAGGAGGATCACAGGTAACCTACCCTGCTGTTCTGTAGTAATAACATAAATAACATTAAAATTCAACAATGAAATAAAAGATAACCCAAAAAATGGAAATAACAAAATTAAATAAATGAAACAATAACATAATAAATTATTATAAAAATAATAAATAATTGCAAACACAATGATAAACAATAAGAAATGAAAATGTATTTAACAATACAGCAATATAAAATTATACATAATTAATAAAACATAAGAAGTGATAAAAATAATAATAATAATAAAATAAAAAAAAACATAAAAAAACAGAGAAGGGGTGAGGTGAGAGAAAAAAAGGAGAACATTAGTAACTTCACAGATAATATACAAAGCTTTTTACAATTAATTTACTCTATTCTGTTACATTTTACTTTTAACACTACCAACTGCTAAGATATTTCTTTATTATTTTGAGTACTAGCCTCTTCCAAACACATACACACTATAGCACAGATTATATCGCATCCAGCAATCACTTATGGGTACATATATTGCACATATGCATGTTCCATGTAGACTGATTACACTTGACAGCAGGCCATTCAAGCCACATGTATAGAGGTTTGCACTTAAAATGCTATCATGATGAATACATAACAGTACTGTATATTTATTGATGAAAACCTAAAACAGTATTGTTAATGACTGAGTTTTATATTTGGGAGGTGTGGTATTTGAACCCACAACAAGTGACTACTGTAGTATTGTACTTTTCCTTTGCAATAGAGCATAATGCAAGCAATTTTTTCCTTTTACACTTTATAGATTCATGGTCACTGTTATCTGCGAATGTGCAACAGTTACATAGCAAAGGAAACTCCAGGTTGCCACAGCGTCCAAGCAATTACCTTTAATAAAGAACAGGTAAATGTTTTCACAGTGTACAATACTGCTTCATCAGACCATAGTAAAAGTAACAAAGCAGGCAAACTTTTAAATACAAAGCAATCCAATCAAATACAGATATTAAAATCACATGACAATTAAAAAGCATCTAAGCAGTGATTATGTCACCTCAATATGCACCAATAAAAACACCTTAAACTGCCAATCCCCCAACTCAGTGTTGTAATGGACATAACTTTAAAACAGGTTTTAAAAATACCCTGTCAATTAAACCTGGTTCTACAAATGCTTTTAATAGTAATATCCACCTTTGTTCAGCACGTTGAGTTTTATTCTTTATGTCACCTTCCCTATCACTTTCATAAATAATTTCCAGTACAAAAAACTTAAACAATATTGCATAATAAACAACATTTAATTCAACAGTTAGCAAAAAAATCTAAAGCAATCTCAGTACCAGTATCATTATGTGCATAAGAAGTACAAGACAAAATATAAATGAGATCTGGTAATAAACCAATTTGTCCAGAGACATCTTCAGGTTGGGGGGGGGTAGATAAATATAGTAGTAGGAATTAAGAGGGTGGGAGGTAAGAAAGGGTTCAAATGGGAATGTGGAATGATAGGGAGGAAATTAGGTAGGGGCAGGGAGGAGCTTAAGGAGTTTAGACAAATGTGATTGAGTAAAGAATCATGTTTTGGCATGAACTTGCTAAGACAAGTTCTATGTCGAGATGACCTGTAGGTATTTGGAACATAGGTAGGCCTTAGGAATTACTGGGTGAGTAAAAAACATTTTTTCCTTCTTCTGGGTTTTGAGCCTCCTGCAAATGGTTACTTTTGGAGACCTGGCCGTGAATTACTCAGAATAAATAATGCAGCTTTTTCAGGAATACATGTCTTATTGCATGGTTCGGGTTCTACGGTTTGGTTATGCAGCATCGCTGTGCTGCACTCATCTGGTTTACATGTTTGGGGTTGCTTGGCTTGAGTAGTTGTGGGTGCAATTTGAT